>NC_133783.1:20900390-21013969 GCF_003597395.2 Chelonoidis abingdonii
TGGCAGACGGTGTAATAGGGATGGTAACCGTCTCTGCTACCTTGCAAAGGCAAATGGATGCTGCTGTGTAGCACTGCAGTACTGCATCTGTCAGTAGCATCCAGTACACATATGGTGACAGTGACAAAAGGCAAAACGGGCTCCATGGTTGCCATGCTATGGCGTCTGCCAGGGCAATCCAGAGAAAAAGGGCACGAAATGATTGTCTGCCATTGCTTTCACGGAAGGATTGAGTGATGACATTTACCCAGAATCACCCACGACAGTGTTTTTGCATTGGGATCTCAACCCAGAATTCCAATGGGCGGGGGAGACTGCGGGAACTATGGGATAGCTACGGGATAGCTACCCACAGTGCAATGCTCCGGAAATCAATGTTAGCCTTGGTACATGGACTCACACCACTGAATTAATGTGCTTAGTGTGGCTGCATGCACTCAACTTTATACAATCTGATTTACAAAACCGGTTTATGTAAAATCAGAATAATCCCATAGTGTAGACATACCCTTAGAGTGAATAAGGACAATCCACCCACCAGGAAACTTAGTGCATCCTTCAGGCCACAATGGTATGCAGAACCACTGTTCACTCTCCAAGAGGATTTTGTTGGATCACTTCCCCAGGAAAAGGAACACACTTCTGTTGTTGTGGCTTTTCCAAGTGGGTGGAGGTGTTTCCTTTGAAGGCAAATACAGATTCTGCCACAGCTAATGGGGCTCTCAGGAAACAGAGAATCTGACTGAGGCACCCATTTTACCGGTTGGGTTTTCCAAGAATGTTTGAAATTGTTAGGGATTCAACAAAAATTGCATATCCCTTACCGTCTATAATCATCACAGATAGTGGAAAGAACCACTTGAACCATTACATTAGTGTTAAGGAAACTGGTGGATGCTAAACGCAAAAACTAGGATGTCCTGATGCCCACGAAGATAATGGCCCTCTGAGCTCTTCCTACAGCCTTGACTGATCAGTCACCCTTTGAAGTGAAGACAGGAAGAGAAATGAGATTGCCTGAGCATGTGAACTGGCAAACCAGTGATTCTCAATTAGAAGGAATTGAATTGGACACCTATATGCAATCTCTCCATGCTCACTTGCAAGATTTACATTGGTATGTGGCAATTAAACTGGGACAGGCCAGAAGAAAGTTAAAAACCTACTTTGATCAGAGACAGGAGGAGAGTAATTGGAAAGTTGATGAGCTGGTTATGCTCCTACTGTGTGCAGCCCCAGAGCATAGTCCGTGTCACTGATGGCTAGGACCCTATTGTATTATCAATAAAGCTTAGCTTCTCTGGGTATAAGATTTGTGTTCTGGTCAAGCAAAATACTGATAAGGTATATCATGCTACTCAGCTAAAACTGTAGCAGAAGGGCAATCTATTCCCACAGATATTGGCTGATCGTACTACAACTGGAAATACTGGTCCCTGCTGGAATGCATCTGCTCTTTCCATGCCCTGTTAATGTCCTGAAGTTGTTGTGCAAGGACAGTGACGTTTTCACCATCATAGGCCTTCCCAGCAACTTGACTTGACTGCATGTAACTACATCTGATTTCGATCATGTGCTGCCTCCTGAATAATATTGTAAGACTGATGATGAGGACATAAACTTGCAGTTACGGCTTGAGATACCAGTGGACTCCTTTGATCCAGTGATCATATGGACTAAATATCACAGGTCCAGAGTTCAGTGATGTCAAATTCACCCTTGGACAAGGTCTGGTCTAACCAATCCCAGGCAGACAGAGATTAAAGAAAAGGAAACAGACTGTGGAGTTTTGTTTGTTTGTTTGTTTGATATATGAGGCAACTAGATTCACTATAGACAGCACAGAACTGGATCTTTACAAGGAACCTCCTGAAAAGGGTAGGTGTCTTGTCCAGGGTTTTTATCAATACCTCAGATTCATGTTCATGGAAGAGTTAAGAGATGCAGACTGCAGTTTGGCTGGGAACATGAACACAGACCTGTTTTGTTGAAATTCAAAAGGTGATGCCACAGCTGTGCTCATTTTGTTGCTTTTTGCTGTTAAGAACCATCATTAAGCAATAACAGGAACTATGTGCAAAGTGTAAATCAAAGCAGGGTAGAAAGGAGTATATTGAACCATTGTGTGCTCATTTTTCCCCCAGTACAGAAAGTATGCACTCTTGAAATCCAAAATGTTTCTTCATGAATCAGAGTCACAACAGTATCTTATCACTCTTGATGTTCCTTATGGTATTTACAGGGAAACATTGCTCTTTTAATATTGGGTTTACATTATATTTTGTTAGAAACCAAGATGTTCTCAAGCATGGGCAACATATAAGTATTAAGCTTTTAACAGAATCTACCTACTGAAGAATAATCCTATATAATGGCATTCAAATACCTCCTTTGGAAGATAAATACATGTGTATTCCACCTGGAAATCAAGTTCAAATACACAAAAGAAGACTTCCCAGCATCTGCAAATGCATCTGAAAAATGGGCTAGGAAAGTTAAATATATTGTAGGAAACTCTTTGTTGATAAAGCTAAAATGATAAATGAGAATAAGTTTCTAAGTAGCACAAACCAAGCACTTTCATTTTCATGTGTAACTGAAATACAAAGAGTAAAATACTCAGAGGCAATAAATGATATATGATGAGAACAAGGAAAGAAATAAAAACGAGACTACTGGAGACTGTGGTTAGTAAAGAATGCTCAACACAAAGTACAGAAACTACAGCAATTATCAGTTCTTGCTAATACTTTAAATTTATCTGAGACTTTTCCATGGGCTGGCTTAATACCAGTAATGTCCCCAAAATTAAAAAATATTGAATTAAAGATCTTCATTTCTTAGGAACTAGTAACATCATCCACATAAAACATGGCAAGAACAGATATAGCCAAAAAGTGAAGGTATCAACCTTCTCCAGAGACTTGGACAGAAAATAAACACCTCTCTGCTTAAGGAATGAAGGTAGAAATGGAAGACTGAGAGGTGAGAATGAACAAAACAGAGGGTAGATATATGTTTTGGGAAGCCCAGAAGAACAACAAAGAGAATCTTCAATTTTAAGAAGGTTTACTGTTGCCATGCTGGGAGATGATGTTGCAGAGGTTTATTGCTCAGATGCAGCCAAACTATCAGAAGAGAAATTGAGGCACAGGCACAAAATCTATTGGTCCAGATTTATCTCTGCTGTTACATAAAGGAATAATTTAGCCCATTATGTCTTTGTGAGACTAGGGCAAATCATCTACTGACTGTGGGTCCAATCCTGTTCCCACTGATTTCACTAGTGCTGAATCAGACCTTTTTTCATTGTTCAATAGTATGTGCAAAGAGCTGAACTGTAAAAAAAAAAAAAAAAAAAAAAAAGTGTCAGGGAGTCAAATTGTAATTTAGAGAAGATTGCAGAGCCAATTCTTTCTCAGGAGGAGGAAAGACCAGATTTCAGCATGCAATACATTCATACCTTAGCATGGAAAGTGCCATCTGTTTGAATATTCAATTTCTGTTTATGTAAGCATTGATTCTGAAGCACACAACCATAGCAAGTTCTTGGAATTTTAAAGCAAATGAAATCTATTAAATTATTGTACTGAAAACAATTTATCCTTGAAAATAAATTCTCTTGTTAAGACGTGTTGCAAAGTATCACATGCAAGTATAAAATGTTCAGGCTTAAACTCTAAAAACTTGAGAGGCATTCATATAAAGGATGCCAGCAATCATCAGTGACCTCGTCAAGACCTTAACCTACATAGCAGTCAGTTTGAGTCATTTAGCACAGCTCTGTAATTCCACTCTCCAAAATTCTCTTTAGTTTTTGGATGTATACCAAAACAAAATTGAAGCATTTCCTATTCAATTTTGTGAACTAGAAGAACTTAGTCACCTAAAGCTCAAGGACTATGAGCTGATTCAACTGCCATTCAAGATCCGGGAGTTTTGTAAAATATGTTTCCTGTCAGCAGCCTGCAGTTAACTTCTCTTTCTGCCTAATGACTATAAAAATATTATGTCATGAGAATTTAGACTTGCTTGGAAACTTTTTCAAAAATCCAATCCGCCACTTTTCAGCATGCAGACTAAAAATGCTTTAAATTTTATTAGACTCTGCTACAGAATCAAAAGTTAAGTTATTATAAGTCCATTCTTCTCATTCCTTTGTGCATTTATGAAAAGTCTAAAGCCTATGAAAGCTAAGCTACATCACTCAAAAAGTTACCAAGAATCTCTATTATGTCTCTCACACCATATCTATTCAGTACTGTGGCACTCATCTGTTTCTTTGTCCTTCTCATATACTAGTTATAATTCCTAAATAGATTACTATAAAGAATTCTCAAGACATACCATAGTTTTGAGCCTCTGCTTCCCTATGCCCCAAACAATGCCCATCCCTTAAGCATGTTCTTCCTATGTCCTGTAGCTGTCTTTAGGGAAAGAGAGAATGCCTGTTTCAACCTCCAGTGTTTACAGCAGGTGTCTTTCTGCGGTATGTGTGGGGTATGTTCCAAACTCTCTCTGCCTGGGGCTTGACATGCATGTCTAACTTGCCCACAGTCTCTTCCTTTTTTGTGCAGTGTCTAGCACCATGGGGCCATATTCTTGGTTGGTCCTTAGGCATTGATGTAATTAACAAAATTAGTAAAATCTCCCACTGGGTTGCTAGATACACTTATGTAGTAACCCTCTTTGTTACTACAGCAAGGAAGGGAATTAGACTGTGACATTATAACCTGCTGCCTGTTTTGATAAATTATCTACCTGTAAGTTACTATCACTTCAAGAGGAGCTTGCTGGTAGGAGACTCCTTTAACAACGAGCTTCTGCAAAATTCTAAACACATTCACCCGCACACACAGCAGAATATTGCTACAGCTACAATTACAAAAATCCATGTAGCCTGTTTTGAATTGTTGAGAGAAATTCAGAAACTCCATTAGGTTTATACAATGACTACTTTTAAACTATACCTTT
Source organism: Chelonoidis abingdonii (assembly GCF_003597395.2). Lineage (NCBI taxonomy): Eukaryota > Metazoa > Chordata > Testudines > Testudinidae > Chelonoidis > Chelonoidis abingdonii. The sequence continues at coordinate 20,905,365 of NC_133783.1, forward strand.
CTCCTCTTAAGATAGATTGTCATAACTATAAAGGGAAGGGTAAGAACCCTCCTGTATACAATTCTATACAGAGGAACCAAAATCCTTTTGCCTATAAAGGGTTAAGAAGCTCAGGTAACCTGGCTGACACCTGACCCAAAGGACCAATAAGGGGACAAGATACTTTCAAATCTTGGGCGGGGGGAGGGAAAGGCTATTGTTCGTGCTCTTTGTTTTTGGTGGTGTTTGCTCTTGGGACTAAGAGGGACTGGACATCAATCCATGTTCTCTAAATCTTTCTGCACAAGTTTCTCATATTTCAAACTTGTAAGTAATAGCCAGGCAAGTTTTATCTTTGTTTTCTCAACTCGTAAATGTTCCTTTTGCTACAGGGTTTACCTCTGTTTGCTGTAACTTTGAACCTAAGGCTAGAGGGGGCTCTTTGAATCTGATTACCCTATAGAGTTATTTCCATCCTGATTTTACAGAGATGAACTTTATCTTTTCTTTTAATAAACTTATTCTTTTAAGAACCTGATTGATTCTTCATTGTTTTAAGATCCAAGGGTTTTGAATCTGTGTTCACCAGGACTAATTGGTGAGGGTATACCCTCAAGCCTACCCAGGAAAAGAGGTGTAAGGACTTGGCGGGAGGAATTAGTCTCAAATCTACCTAGGAAAGATGGGGGTTAGGGACCTGGGTAATATTTGGGGAAAGGCAGAGTTCCAAGTGTCTCTCCCCTAAGATTTGGAACATGCTTGATAGTTACAGCTTACTGTTAACCTAAGCTGGTAAATAAGCTTAAGAGGTCTTTCATGGGGGTCCCCACATCTGTACCCTAAAGTTCAGAGTGGGGAAGGAACCCTGACATGGTGGCAGAGTGGTGGGATGGTTTTAAACCAAAAGCCAGTAATATTTTTTCCTCCTTTTTAGCTTCTTAGAAAGCAGAGCTGAAGTAACTACAGATCTTCTCTCTCTGTCTGAAGGCAGAGGTGTTAAGTTTTTTTTTAACAAGGGTCTTTGTTAAGGGAGAGTTTCAAGATTTGAGCAAGCAGCTAGCAAAAATGAATTTACAAGCTGAATTGTTTTTTTTCTTTCTAACTCTGGGGTATAGCTAGCTTAGACCCAGAAAGGCTGAACACTGAATGCTGTGAAAGTCTCTGTTAACTAAGCAGCCCCTGAGCTGAGTGCATCCCAGTTTCAGTGAACTGCAGAGGGGGTGTGACCCAGCACAAGAAAGCAGGAAAATGAGTACCAGTGATGCCACTAATAAACTAGAGCTGGCCAGACTGGAAGCAAAAGAGAATGAAAGGAATCATAAGGGACTGCTTGAATTAAAAGAACTCGAGAAAGAAGCCAATGAGGCTGCCCACAAGAGAGCTATGGAGGAGAAAGAAAAAGAGATGGAGGAGAAAGAAAGAGAGAGGAAGCATGAACTGGAGTTAGAGAGGCCAAGGGCTAGGCAACCCTAGGAACCCCTCTCCAGGTACCGCTTCCCATCCCAGAAAATTTCCCACCTACAAGGCAGGTGATGATACTGAGGCCTTCTTAGAAAATTTTGAAAGGACCTGCTTTTGGTACAGCATCTCTGCAGACCAGTACATCGTAGAGCTCAGGCCACAGCTCAGCGGACCCTTAGCAGAGGTGGCGATTGAAATGCCTAAGGAACACATGAACAGTTATGAAATTTTTAACAACAAGGCCAGAATCAGAATGGAGCTAACACCCGAGCATGCCCTTCAGCAGTTCAGAGCCCTAAAGTGGAAACCAGATGTGGCGTTTTCCCGACATGCCTACCACACTGAAAAAATTGGGATGCCTGGATATCAGAAGCAAGCATTAAATCTTTGGAAGATCTGTCTTTCCTAATGCAAATGGAGAAGTTCTTAGAGGGTCTTCCTGAGGAAATAGGAAGGTACATCCTAGATGGGAAGCCCAAAACTGTAATTGAGGCAGGGGAGATTGGAGTCAAATGGGTGGAGGTGACAGAAAAGAAAAAAACTAGTAGCAGTTGGAGTGAATATCAGAAGGGGCAACCCAAAACAAAACCCTATCACCGGGGGCAACCCAAGGCCCCACCTACATCCCAAGGAAAACCCTAGACACCTTATCATCCCACCACACCAGGTCATGGAGCAGTGGAGCAATCTGTTCACATCCAACCTTATTGCTCCTTAGTTAAGCTGTTCCATGTTAGTTTTCCCATGATGTTCCCCTTCAGCACTGGGTAAAATGGAAGCAGCAATAATCTGGTCAGGAGAAGATGAAGGCTAGATACTTGGGACCTGGCAGACAAGCTTGCTATTTTAAGACCTTTTGAAAAGCATTTCTTACATAAAATACCAAATACATTCACAATTCAATTATCAAAATCCACACCATAAATGCTAGGATTACTTTGAGATAGCGTGACCAGATGTCCCGATTTTAGAGGGACAGTCTCGATATTTGGTCTTATATAGGCACCTATTACCCCCCTCACCCCCGTCCGGTCACCCTATTTTGAGATGTTTTTATACCAACATCATTGTAATAATATTTCCCCATATTTCTATTTTTAAAAATATATCACAGGATAATTTTTGTTATCTTTATGTAGTTGCTTAGAGAAAACATTTCCTTGTTATTTAACTTGTATTACGTGATAGAAAGCTTGATAGGCCCACAGCTGTGGGAGACAAGGTGGGGAGACTCTACCCTGGAAGGCTGAGAGCCAAGAAAGCAGAGGGAGAGGGTGCTCAGCCTTGGTGGCTCTCCTGGAAAAAGGGTTTTTCAGTTTCACTTTCTGCTTTCTAGGTCAGCAATCAGGGAGCTGTCATTTTCAAAATCAAAAATTTTCAGCAAAATTTGCAATGGGCATTTCTCACTCAGAAACCATTCAGATGAAAAATTTCTCACCAGTTGTACTTAGCACTCTAGCAGCACAGAAACCTCCCGAGTACAAACAGCAAGAGAAGGAAAGGACTTAAAATAAAACTACACAAAGTGGAAGAGCAGTAAAGTTGCCTAGGCATTTCAAAGACTATGCAGCTAATCAAAATTATTCCGTTTCCCTTATAGGAAGAGAGATGTTAAAAAAGAGTGCTCTATAAAATACCGGTGTCCATATATATGTAAATAGTTACGTAATAGATAAGGTGGCAGTGGGTGGTGCTCAAGAACACGCAAAATTGTTGCTGGGTTTTGTAGGCTGAATAAAACTTCCTGTAGTTTAATGACTTTCTTTATACAACTTTTTACATCAACACCTAATAATAATAAGATTCAGACTGGGACACAGCACAGAAACAGCCCTGTGGGTATTTTTGCTAATTCTTCTAGACCTCTCTGCCACTTTTGTTGCTGTTGATCTTATGACACCAGTGACCTGGATAGGAGATCTTGCAGGAATAAATAGGGCAGTGCTATACTAGATCTAATAATTTCTATCAAACAGAGCCCAGAAGCTTCTAGCGGACAATTGTTTCTCATCGCCCCATCCCGTAATTCCTGGTCTTCAACAAGGCTCATGTATTCTCTCCTCTCCTCCTTAACATCAGCAGAGACTGCTTGGAGAAATAGCAACAACCCATGGGCCTCGTGTCATAGATACAACATGTGGATGATATTCAACTGTACAATTTCTCCACAATGAAGCCTTCACTTTCAAGTCTTCAAGGGTTGAATAAGCATTTTCAAAAGTGACTAGGGATTTTAGGTGCCTCAATTTTTGAGTGCCCAATATTATGATTTTCAGAAAGTTCTGAGCACCCTCCTCTAAAAATCAAAACCCTTTAGGGTCTTGACAGGGGATGGATCACTCAATAATTGTCGTGTTCTGTTCATTTCCTCTGAAACATCTGACATTGGATACCATCAGAAGACAGGGGACTGGGCTAGATGGACCATTTGTCTGACCCAATATGGCCATTTTTATGTCCCAAATTGTGCACCCAAAACTGAAGCAACCGAAATTACTAATCACTGTTAGATTCTTGCTGAGTCTCCAGAACATCAGTTTCGCCAATCCATTTTTATCATATTGGATATTTTCTTTTCAATTATTAGTATCTATTGAGGAGCTGTTGGCCTCTGTACAATATTGTGGGAAGGCATGTTTGACAGTGAGGCTACATTAGCAGTACATCATTAGAAACGGGTATAAAAGTTAAGAAACCTACAAATGGGAGCTGAATTGATGAACAGAAGAGAATGGAAAACAAATGCTTTGAAATTCTCAGTGCACACAACTACTAAACAATACAAAATCACCCTCCATATAAACAGGTGAAATATAAGGCAGTAAATGTACCATCCAACCAAAAAAAATCAAATAACCTCAAAGGAATACAACTTTTCAGCTATACTTTCCATCTAGACTAGAGTCCAAATGTCCCATAGAAAAGTAGATATAGCTAACTCTTCCATGATCATTCAAAAACAGTAAAGAAGCTAGAATTTTAAGGCACTCGGGGTCAAAGATAGATCCCATACCTCTGTCTCCATAGAATTCTGCAAAATAAAAATGTCAATGATCTCTAAATGCTCAGGATTTTAAGAAAGAGACAGGGAAAGGGCAAGGAAGTAGGTGATTATTAGCTTTTTTAGAAAATGTTACATAAATCCAGTATTTGTGCAAGACTGATGGTGTTGTACACAAAGTCCTTTATTTAGTTACAAAGCATAGCCAAGTGGAAATGCAATCTTTCTAACATTGCCATGCCAGTGTCTGTGTAAGAAGAGCTACCATGTCTAGGGGTAAAGAAGTAATTCAGTCTCTATCAATACTTGTTTACCTCTTGGCTTGTTTGTTGAAATTGCCAGCTGTCTTAACTGGTGGAGTGATGCAGAATATTTGTCTACTGGAAGCTGGACAGTGACCAACTCATGTCACAGTCACAAAGGTCACCAAACATCCAGTTTAGCTCACATAATTACTACCAATTTCAGCCAGAGTTGAGGAACCAAGTTAGAAATGTGAAAATATCCAGGAAAATCCATCAGCGTCCCATTTTATGCCATTTTATCATCACTCACTGGAAGCATAGTCTCATGTTCTGAGCACCTCAAACTTCATACATATGACTTCATGTGCAACCACTTTGATATTATGCTCATTATTCAACAAATTCTCCTGAATATCCAGTTTCTGATGTAAAAAAGTAAGAGTTTAATACAAACAATAGCTGTTTAGTTCTTTGCAAGACAGACATTTCATGTCAATCGCAAATAGTACAACTACGAGAAGGGCAAGATTAATCTCTATCATTTGTTAAGTGATGCTCTCAAAATGTCCTTTATAAAGTCAGATTTTGATCTCAGAATTTTGACACCCCACCCTTACCTCTAAACTGGAATTTATAATAGAAATAATTCTGATGAAAAATGAATTGAAATAGCCACCCTCTCCTACTCCCCGGAAAAAAAGAACAAATAGAACTGTAAAATACATAATTGGCATGCGTATGAATTTCTTCCATATCCCAGTTGTACAACTTTTTATGCACTCTCTTATGTATAGTGCTTACTAGTGTGACCCCATTTGGAGTTTGCCAGCTAGTGGAATTCTGGACTGAGCCTCCAGGGGTATATCTAGCCAGACCATGAAAGCAAGCCTCTCAGAAAAGGTGAACAGGTTTGGGGTAGCAGGGTTTACACTACTGCTCTAAAAATAGCTTTGCAGATAGCACTCTGAAGTTGTGACTGAGGCAGGAGCTCAGACTCTAAAGCCCACCCCATTCTATAGGCTTCAGAGCATGAGCTCCAGCTCAAGCCACAACTTAAAAGTGTAGCCCATAGGTATAGATAGGTAAGGCACAGGTATAAACAAGCCTACAAGCCTCAAGGCCTGTAAAACAAGAGCTTAGTAAATTAATTAAAGCATAATGGCCCAAAAAGCCTTAAGCTATGTCTACACTATGGTAGCTTACAGCGATGCAGCTGTACCACTGCAGCTGTGCCACTTTAAGGTCTCTCATGTAGCTGCTCTATGCTGGTGGGAGAGAGCTCTCCCGGCATAATTAAACGACCCTCAACAGACAGTGGTAGCTATGTCAGTGGGAGAGCTGTTCACACTGGCTCTTTTGTCAGTGAAACTTATGTCTCTCACACCACTGACTGACAAAAGTTTTCCCAACAAAAGTGCTAGTGTAGATAGGGCCTTAACATAAGCAGCTAACTAGGAGTAACCCTTGATCATAAGATATCAACCAGCATCTTGTGGTTTCCTGCCAGAAGTCTAGTTATACTTGTTTATTACAACATTCCATTTTGTGATATCAGCTTTAGATATTTTAAGTTAGGAACATCAGCAGGTGTCCAACTACAAGAATGCCATGGTAACTAATTGACTTATATGCTAATGGGTTTAAGGTAAAAGGCCTAGTAATCTATGGTAGAAGGGTACTCCAACATTAATAGAGTGAGGAATTACGTACAAGGAAAGGGGAATGAAACTCCTGCTGAACATACATTTGGCATAGTGGGCATCTGTGTAACACATTATAAAAGTTGTATCATGGCTTGCATGTCCTGGGCGATGCCAAGATGATGACCAATGGTGATGATGGGGATGAGGACGAGGAGGATGACTAACACTTTCAGAAAAAAACAAAAACAAAGGAAGAACAAGGACTCAGGACATTTTGATCATCTCATATATCTACTTTGCAGGGTTGGAGTGTTTGTGATTTTGTTACCTGTACTAATAAAAATATTACAAGGACAAATGATGTTCTGAAATGTAATTGTCTCTTTCATGGACACCAGAAGCCTCCTAATAACTAATATTTCTGGGTCTGGTCACGAATGCTAACCGAGAATTAATACAGAATCAATAGATCAGAAAACAGAATTTGTGCCCAAACAGGGACACTGAGGGGTGCACAGGAGACCTCGTCCTATGACCTTAAGCCCCGGGCAGGATTAGTTTGGATCTGGTAAAATCAAATGGGGCCTATCAGCCAGAGCACAGTGGCTTTCACAACGTTGCAGCTGTTTAGAATATGGTTCCTCTTTTTCTTCTTTTGTTATTCCCCTTCTCTGTTTCTCTTGTTTTTAATCTATTACTTTTATCTTACTGGACAAAAGCACTGTCCACACAGCAATTTTAGCTAGCACAAGGCCTGCTCCCCTGAGTCTATTGACTGGGGCTCGGAGGGTTGCTCCCATGATCTGTAGACACAACTTGGGAGGTCCTACCATCTAGCCTACAACAACAGCAGCTACCAATGCCATCTGATACCTGACCATTCCCCAGCATTCTTAGAGTCAGGGACAGGGACAGAATGGACTAGAGACTCCTGTTGAGGCCTATGGGGAGGCTTCTGAATCGGTTGCTATGGACAAGAAGTTTATTTCACTAATGATAAGCCAGGGCTGCTCAGTCCCTCAGTGGGAGGAGACAGCCTGACTCAGAGACAAAGAGACTAATTTTAGTTGCAGTTCTGAGCATTGAGTTTGGGAGCTGACAGAGAAATAGAACAGTCTCTGTGATTAACTCCCACTCTTCACAAAGGGAGTTTTTCAAAGAGATCTAGTGCATAGTCTGGCATTTCCCGCCCCGCAAAGACCAGCATCCAGAGTGGCAGAGATCCAACCCAGCACCATCTACTGAGATTCAGCCAAAACATCCACAGGATTCCAGCCCAGGGACACAGAAGAGAACCCTGTCCTGCCAATGGGCAAACACATAGGAAGTGAGCCCTTTTTATTTAAACTGGCCAACAGTCACAAAGCTGCACCACTCATCTTCAGTCTCATGCCCAGTGTCACGTCTGCCTGGAAAGGTGAGAAAAGCTGAGATGTTTGTTGGTTGCTAATTAAGCCTAACCCTTTCCTTCCCCAGATCCTACTTTCCAGATCCCCATGAAGTCTCCCTTATTATATGGCTATTTTTGAGTTTGTCATCTTTGTTGGGTTTTGTTAGTTTCTGGTAGTTTTATACCACTTGTCAGCAGTATAGCATTATTCATTTTCCCAAAACAGCATCCTTGTGTCCTGGTGAAAAGTCACCAGGAGTGAGGGCTCCAAGCATCACAAAAAATAACCTAGCATCTAGCATGCAAGGAGAGGGGAAAAGTACTACAAGCAGCAAACACCAGGCAAGGAGGCTTGAATTACCCCTTAGGGCATAAACTGTACTAGATACCAAAGGACTAGTGGGGAAAGGTCCTTAGAAATACCCAGGACACATGAAGTCGATACAGAAAATAATAATTTGTAAATTATATATAGACCATTTTACCCCATTGCAACTCAGAAGATTCTTTTGAGTCCTTAGTTATCTCCTTATCCAATAGATAGAATATTTCAAAATATTAAGTCAGAAAAATGCTCTAGTTAACAGCTGTCATTGATGTTCTTTAAACTATATAAGATATATAGACTGTATATTGTGGTTCCTTGGGTGACTCCCTAAAGTACATCTGTCTTATATATCCTCTAAGATAAACAGCAAACTAAGAAAATTATGGTTAAGTTAATTACAAAGCAACTATATCCAGTGTATTGGCTAATCATTAACTATTTGCTAACTATGTGCTTAAGGGCCTGAACCAAACCCCACTGAAGTCAATGAGATCCTTTCCATGGCTTTGTTGAACAGAGATGGGATTATCATGGGCTTAAATTTAAGCACGTGTAAGCGCTTTGCGGAACCAGAGTTCATTACACAAACAGCATCAGAATGAAGATTTATACTTTTTGTAAACATTATATATATATATATATATAGCGCCCTACTGTTAAACACACACACACACACACACATATATATATAGAGAGAGAGTCAATATTCAAAGTTATATTATAGTTGAGAATTTAAGTGAAAACAAAGCAAAAACAACTCCCTCCCCCAAAACCTACATTCAGAAAAAACTCAGCTAGCATTCTCATGGATTACTATACATTGCTAAAACAACCTTTGCATTATGTGGAAATTATGTTACTTTTCAAAAGAGCATTTTTTTTGTAATTTTGAGTCATTGTTATAAGAGAAAGAGCAATATATTAAAAAGAAAAAAAAAGTATGAAGTGTTTTTGTAGCCATGTTAGTCCAAGCATACTAGAGAGACAAGGTGGGTGAGATAGTATCTTCTATTCGGTCAACTTTTGTTGGTGAGAGTGACTAAAAAAACCCAACAACACTGAGCACTTTGATATTCAATAGATATCAACCCAAATGGTTACCTGAAATACATTCATTTTGAAGATGATTATCAACACTCACATGGAACTGAAAACAGGAATTAGATTCAAGATAGTGGCCTCTAATTGCTTAAGTAGGAGCTCTCTCTTTACAGATGTGCAAGCGCAGGACACAAAAATGGCAGAAATCTCTTGCTACATAACTGTCAGACCACTTCACAGTACACAGGCAAGAATAAAATAAATGTGAGGGGTCTGGTTCTAAATTAAAGACAGAATATTTCAGTTTTGAGCTGAACATTATAAACAGGAAAATAAGGCCACATACACAGAAAACCATCCAGGCTATGCTGGAAGGAGACATACTCCTGATTGTCTAACAAGATATAGTGAGGTAAACCTTAGCATATCCTAACAAGAACTATGCTGTTTCTCCTGTTAAAATCCTTTCCATTGAAAATCCATCTGCACATTTAAATGAAAAAATTAAGAATTTATTAATCCTGCTTTTTTTCTCCTACACACTGTAAAGCAAATACTCACATCTTGAGTAGCTACAGTAACTGCTCAGCAATGAGAAGTTACTGCAGATAGCTCTACTGTGTTCTGCCTCTAGTCAGATGATATGAGTTGGTATTCAAAAGGATAATACTTCATCATACATCATGAGTCAACATCCAATGATAACAGTCACAACTGTTTCATGGTGCTTTAAAAAATGCAAACAAAACCTAAAGCCAACTAAAAATACCAATTACAGATTATACACAGACAGTTAATAAAACAGACAAATTAAAAGATCTAGGATGGAGACTCAGGTAGACAACCTGAATCCCCCAAAAGATGGGTGAATGATTCTGCCATATTGGATATATATGAGAGACAAGGTGAGTGAGGTAATACATTTTGTTGGTCCAACTTCTGTTCCTGAGAGAAACAAGCTTTCAAGCTTCCATGGAACAGTTTGAAACTCTCAGATGAGTTCTGTGGAAGCTCAAAAGCTTGTCTCTCTCACCAACAGAAGTTGGACCAATAAAAGATATTACCTCACCCATCTTGTCTCTCTAATATCCTCGGACCAACACAGATTTCCATGTGCTGCTCAGTTTAGTGAATGCTGTGGATACCTTTCCTATCCTTAATGTCATTTCTTGGCTAGTATGGTGCTGTCCAGGTAAATGAACTGTGCTACTTTCTTGACGTGTTTGCCTTCTAATATGATGTTACTGCTTGGCATCTGGGTTTTAAGGGTGCTTGTTTTGGCATAATTAATTTTGAGCCTGCTTGGCCTACTGTCTTTACAAAGGTATCTGTCTTTGTAGCTTTTCAGGGTTGCTGCTCCATAGCACTATCATCAGCGAAGTCTGAGGGTCATGCTGCTTGGAAAATGTAGGAGTAAATACACCCCACCAAACATACAAGATGGGGAGACTATCAAGAGTTGGAAAAGCACCTCAAATACTTACAGAGGAGATTCCAGGCCCAAGAAATAGTGACGATCAGGTCACAGGGAAACTGAAAGAGAATGGTGGAATGGAAGGGATCTCTAGGGCCTGGGAGAAAGAGTCGAGCTGGGGTGAGGGAGTGAACAGATAGTCCACTGAACTTTTGTGAATCTAGGCTGAAGTTCATTGAGCTTCTAAAACTCCACACCCATCTATGATTTATGGCATATTCAGGGTTCTCTTCTAACCTTTCTGTAGAGTCCTAACTGTGGTCAACAATTCACATGGGCCAACATAAAGTCTTCAAAGGCTAGTAACTTTTGATAACTAACAACTTGATGATCCAAACCAGTGACTCATAGATGAAAAGTCCTGTTGGTCCTATTACTAAATATCACCCAGTACCCAGCAGATATAACAACTTTCTTTTAGCACTGTGTTGTCTGTTCTCCCAATGTGGGCTGTCTGACAGCAAAGCTGGTGCAGTTTTACTGTATGGGGAAGACAGGAGTTGGGAGCTGAGCATGGAGTATGCATACCTTATGTAGACTGGAATTCAGCTCCATTGTGGCTCCTTGCATACCAGAAAAAGGGGGCTGGGTATGTGGGGATGGGGCCAGAAAATTATCCTGTCCTTCTGTACTGAGAGGGTGCATGTTGATGCTATATAGGCTACTGTTGCATAGGGGCTGCAGTGGTGGCCACATAGAGCCTCCAACGTTGCTCTGTGGCCTACCAGGAATTATTCATTTTCTCCTGCAACTCTGCCTGATTTAGTTACTCACACGGAGCTCAGGGGAACAGATTTTCCCTCATGTGCACTAATAATGGAGATAATAGACCATCCTCTTGTGCATTTATGCTTGATAAACATGATGTACTAAAAGATTTAATATCCAGTTTGCACAGCAAAACTTTGCAGTTCTGAAATGTTTATGGCTATCCTAGCCTTTGTTAATACCTAAATAGGACAATCATATAATATAGCATACCCATGATGCAATTTGTATTTTTTGCTTAAAGTATTTTAAATTCCTTTTTAAAGATTTTTTTAATGGTTCAGGCAAAAAGGATATAACTTTACAAGTGTGTTACACTTCACTACAATAGAGTGTCTTTATTACAGCCAACTGTCCCTTAATTTTCTCAGCTTCTAGGCCACAGATCTTACAGTGTTCCATGCATGTTTGTTTATTTATTATATTTCTTCCAATTCTGCCTCTGGTATTAATTGTATACACAGAGTATTTTGACTTGGGCATATAACTATGCCAGTTTGGATGAAGGAGCTGAGCCTTTGGAGTTTTTACCCCACAATTACATATCTGACAATTGAGAAGGTCAGATCCATTTGTTTTCCTTTTGCTTTCTTAAACGATTTGTACAGCACTTGGATTTATGCTTGTAGACCTAGTTATCAGGGTACAGTGGTAGCACTTAGAAAGATCATTCCCTTCTAAAAAAATTTTACTGGCTTGAGAGATATTTCCTATAGATGGAATGAATAAACTTTCTACATCCAACCATTGCACTCAGAATTTCTGATATATCTCTCCAGGGGCATTTATTTTTGGATGCTTTCATAGAATATCTGAGTTGGAAGGGACCTCAAGAGGTCATCTAGTCCAACCCCCTGCTCAAAGCAAGACCAATCCTCAGACAGATTTTTGCCCCAGATGACTAAATGGCCCCCTCAAGCATTGAACTCACCACTCTGGGTTTAGCAAGCCAATGCTCAAACCACTGAACTATTCACAATTCCACCCAATTTGTATCAAGTTTCCAGACAGCTGGTGACATTTCAGGATTTATTTTTTGTTTTTATTTGTAATTAGAGAATTGATGGAAGAAAGGAAGTATCTGTGCAGGAATTCATGGTTTTCTATTTCTAATGTTACTGACTTACAGGTTAGACACATCCTTGCCAAATTCTACCCCAATCTCTTCTTTTATACTTTTGATGAAGTGTATTGTTTTCCAACAATATTAATTAGCCATATTAAGTTAAATTATCTAAATAACCATGGAGTATCCTTTTCTTGTTGTTTTAAAGACAGTCTTTTGTTAATAACAGATTGATCTATGGATCTGTGAAGGTGTGTAAAGTTAATGACTGAGAAAGACACATAGCCTAACACAACTGAAAGAAATCCATAGAGTCCCTTTGGCCTTGATGGCAAATTAATGAGTCAAGCTCTGCCATTCACTCTAGTAGAGTTAGTCAAGATTTTGCCAGCATAGTTGACAGTAGAATTTAGCCTGTTGTATTTTTGTCTAAGCATCAAGAATCTTTTTTCAGTTTCATATAGTCTACCTTCTGAGAACACTTACAGGTTTGTAATCAACTGGCCACGTGCTGCATAGCATCTTTAAAAGCATTTTTATGAGACTACACATGGAACCGTTTTACCTGTTTAATCTTGTTCAGAATCATAGACAAAATATTTTTAATATTTGCTCTGTGTTCTTTGTAAAATCATGGAAAATGTGTCTTCTAGATGAAACAGGCTTAGCACAACTCCTACAAGTTTAGTAAGAGAGAGATTCCCTTGCCTCTAGCCTAGTAGGGCTGTTGGCTTTTGGACATCAGTAGACCTGGGTTAAATCTTGACTATAGAAATGAATAGGATATACTAAAAGTGAGTCCAAACACGAGTGGAAAACAATGTACGGGCACAATCCTGCACTCACTGAAGTCAGTATTACCATTGACTTAAATGGCAGCAGAAATAGGAACCAACTGATTAAAAAAGATGATCAGAAACGCTTACCTTAAGATATCTTTGATAGAAATTTTTCAGGTGAAGCTATTCTGTTTTCCCACAGAAAGTTTTGAGCCAATTTAAAATGAAAACATTTGTTTCAAATTGTTATTTCCAAACAAAACAATTTTCATTTTGTTTAGACTTAAACATTCTTTTTTCTGGGTCAGTGTAAACATTCCAACCTGGAACATTTTGTTTCATTTAACTAATCTGAAAAGTTTTGTTCTGAATCAGTTAAAAAATATTAAACTGCATTTCCTTTATGAGCACATTACCTATTGGAAATATAGTTCAGGGCCATGTTATCTTTTATGGCTGGGCTCCCTGGAGAACTATATCTTCAATAATGGCATGCTTACCAAGCTACATGGTGAATCAGTGAAGTCTAACAATAGTGAGTGCATCATGGAAGATGTAAGACAAGCAGAGAGCCTGATACCTCAATTCTCTCCCATGGGCCAGTATCCCTGACAGAACTACCTCTCAGGTCAATACAACAAAATAGAACATTTTGAATTCATTTTTCATTGAAGTGTTTTGCTTCAATCAAAAATGCCCAAATTAAAGATTTCAACATTCCTGAATCAAATTTTTTTAGAATTTCCATTTCACAAAAGAAAAAAAGATTAGAAATGTCACCCTTTCACCCCATTTCAGGACAAAAAACAAATGCTGAAATGCCAGAATTTCCCCACACATTGTAAATTCCAAATTTCACTCAACCCTACTAATTTCATATAGCAATGTTAATTGCAAATTAAAATTTTCAATTCAGCATTTTCAACAGATAAATTAACATACTTTTTTGAATTGATGTTTTCCCAGGAAAATTTTTGGTTTCAATAAAACTCCTCTTTTTTGGGAGGGAAGGGTGAGGGAAGCAGAGAGTGTGCAGGAAAGCTTCCTACATGAAAAATCTTGACCAGATCTACTGATTAAATACACTTTAGTGTCCGGTCACTACTTGCCAGACATGGCATGCTGGAAAAAAACTAAGACAAAGACAACTTTGAATCAGTAGTGTGTATACATATGGTAGAGTGGCAGCCATGAAGAAGTTTGGTAATTAAAGGGAAACGTTAACTCGGTGAACACTTTAAACCCTAGTCAACACGTCAAACCCAGGCTATTAACCCTCTTTCTACATCCTTTGATTAATTTTAAAAAGGCAAGCATGATTTCTAGCTAAAGAGAACTCGTTCAATGTAATAGGCTAGCTCTATACCAGAAACTTTTGCCAGTATAATAATGTTGATTAGGGGTGTGATTTTTATGACATTTTATCCCATCTTTTGCTGCTATAACTTATTTAGTCTGGAGACCTAGTATAAGCTATACCAACAGAAGCACTTTTCTGATGATATAAGCTATGTCTACATTAGGAAGGTTTGCCAGTATAGTATACTGGCAACCCTTTTCTAGTGTAACGAGGCTTTATAGGCAAAACTAGCATAAATTGATATCATAAAATGTATACGGTGTGCATACAAACACACACACTTCTATGTTTCATCTCTCTGCTCCTTTGTTAGTTTTTCCTTACAGAATATAAACTAAAACTTTTATACTTTGATTGCACTTTCAACCCATATTTTGCAAGTGGGCTCAAAATTAGGCCAATTTAGCTCACCTACTGCAATAAACATGCTCTTGAGTTTCAAAGGGTAAAACCTTTTGTGTAGAATAGTTCATTGCCTGACCTGAAAATTCAGCTGTTGGAGCTCAATCATCAGTTCCAGTCATAGAGTGATACAGTTCAGGAGGGGTTTTTGCAAATGTAACTTTAAGCCACCTTTATGGCACCCTTCCCACTGATCCCAAGTCATTCAATGATAATCCCACCACACTCCCTTTCTACCAACTATGTCCCCTGAATTGGCTGCATGAAAGATGGGGAACCATCATTGAAGCTGTATGTTACCCGACAATCTTCTGCTCAGAGAATAGCCTATCCTAGCTGGCTAATGCAGATTTAGGTTGCTTTGTGCTAGTGGAGTGGCAGAAAACTGCCCTAACAGTGGAGAGGATCTGGTGCTTGGTATGCACATATCTTTGTATCAAACAATAAGACTCTCAGTACATTTTCCCTGAAGACCTGACTCAATTCATTCCAAATTAGTAAAACAACACATTTTTTCTGCACTATTAAGCTAATTTTGAATATAATTCAGAGCAAAAGCTGAGTATGACAAGTCACTCATGTACAACCCCTCACTTGAACATGTTAGAGGAGGGAGTACACATTTATCTAGAAGGGCTGTAAAGATGGGGAAAGTCTGAATACATTTTACACTAACGGGTTTCAAAGACACTACCTATCATTTCACCACTTGCAAGGTAAAAACAAAATGGCACATCCCAGAAAAATTCTCTCTCATAACAACAGCTGTACTCGTTCTTTGGCTACAAATGTTCTAGGCACCCAATCCCAACAATATTGCCAGTTGTGGCACTTTTAAAGTAGAATCAGTCCCTGATTGCCTTCATTGCAACCTCTCTCATGCTGCCTCCAGTTGACCTTTGCATGGCTTCATAGATTCCTCTGCGCCCCTTCTCACCCTTTGACAGGTGCTGTGAAAAGCAAGCCCTTGTTCTCTTCTAAAATCCCAAAAGGCAGAGCTCCTGCAGGGACCCCACAACAGAACTTATAACTTGATACTCCTAATGCAGCATGGTCTCTGCACCCATCCCAAGAACACCTCTGTCTCTTATCATCTTCATTTATTTCTATTACAGTAACTGCCTAGAAACCCCAATGAGGGACTGGGACCCCATTGTGCTAGGAACCATACATACATACATACACACACACACACAAACACACACATAGAGAAAAGATGACCCTTTCCCAAAGTGTTTATCACTCAAGCACTACCTGTCTTAGTGTATCTTAGATTCCTTTGTCTGATAATTTTTTTTACTTTATTTCTCCTTTTCATATTGCCTCTAATTATTGCCTCTTTTATTTAAAGTTTTACACAATTTTTTTTTCTACTGCTAGGTACAAAAAGTAACATTTTTCCAGTTGAAGTATGCTCTCAAATCTGAATTTGTACATTGATTATAAATAGGTTGACTATAATACTAAGAACATGATGACATTGTTAAAATTAATGTACAATGATTTATTACTTACTAAAGACAACCCAATTCATAACAACAATAGGGTGATGAAGACCTTGAAAAATAAATAGTGTTGGGGGGGGGTTTGCATATCCTTGGAAGGTATCAATGCTAGACACTAGTCCTAGACTCACATCAAACAACAGTGTAACAACAGTGTGGCTTATATAATTCACTTGAATTATTTTCTGGTGTTATTTAACCTATTGCATCGCATATTTAATATGTTACACAAAGTCTGTTATGAAAGAGCTTGAAGGAAATGGCATAAACCATTGTGGGGAGTTCAAAACTCCAGATGGAAGAAAAAGCATGTAATGTTTTGAAGGATGGATCATGTGTCCCTATTAAAAATGCATAGGATAAAGCAACAAAAATGTAAATAACCATATTGATTAAAAAGCAAAAATTATCCAGGAAATAGGGAAGTTAGCAAAAGCCCCAATCCGTAAAAACACTTGAGCATATGTTTAACTTTAAGCCTGGGAGGGGTTCCACTGAAGTCAATGAGACAATATTTTGCTAGTTTGGAGCCTACGTCTGTTCCTGTTCTTCCTTTATTGATGCAAACAAAATTCTTGTTTTGAAGAGGATATCACTTTTGCACATAGGAATTCTTTTTTATCAAAATTATCTACATACAGTATTTGTTTTTGTGTCTACACTAGTATATGTATATATTTTTATTTTCTAGAAGGAATAAAACATTAATGTTGAGAAAGAGGGATTTCTTTAAAGGGTTTTGCTATTGATGGTATGAAAAGTAAAATGAGTTTTTACGTTGCTCAATAATTGTATCGTGTTTTGTGTTAACAATATAATGCAAAAGGATAGACTACAAAATCTAAAACATGGTTACTATGAGCAACAGAGAACCATTATAAAATACAGATGTGTATATGGTTTTAAAAGATCAGAATTGTATTGAACTGTTACTGATTTTTTTCCCCTTTTTCCTTATTTAATGATAGTGATAATGCCTGCACTGTGATAAGAGTGGGCGGTGATGATCGCCAGAGGTGGCATTTTTACTTGGTTATAGCAGAAGCGAATGCAGGCTGTGATCCAAGAAGAAATTCTTTGAGTGGATATGAGGCAAATTTTCATCCTGTCAGCCACTGTGACGAATAATTGCATTAACTTACGGAGCAACCTGGTTCTGTCAGTGTAGAAGGCCAAAGTCCTCTGGACATCCAAGGCATGTAGCCTATGCTCCACCTCCAATTTATGTGGCTTCAGGAAGAAGACAGGCAGGTAAATGTCCTGACTTGAATGAAATTGAGAGACAACCTTGGGGAAAAATGCCAGGTGCAGTCTGAGTTGGACCTTGTCCTTGTAGACGACCATCCACAGCAGTTCCGAGGTGAGCACCCGAATCTCGGACACTTGGCAGGCCAATGTCGCTGCAACCAGGAACGTGACCTTCCAAGAAAGGAGGAGGAGAGAGCACGAAGCCATAGGCCAAAGGGGGGACTTGTGAGCTGCGACATTACCATCAGGGCTGGTGCTTCCATTTAGGCGACCTAGGCAGTTGCCTAGGACACTAGGATTTGAGGGGGGGTGGCATTTTGCCACCCTCAGCAGCAATTCAGCGGCAGGGGGTCCTTCCGCGCTCCAGGTCTTTAGCGGCAATTCTGCGGCGGGTCCTTCACTCGCTCCGGGACCCGCTGCCAAAGTGCCCCGAAGACCGGGAGCCACAGAAGGACCCCCCTGACGCAGAATTGCCACCAAAAACATGGAGCGCAGAAGGACCCCTGCCTAGGGCGCCAATAACCCTGGCGCCGCTCCTGATTACCATATTCAAGTCCCAAGGCAGAACTGGATCCCTGACCTGTGGATAGAGACGCTCAAGTCCGTTAAGAAATCTGGCCATGATATCCTGAGCGAAAACTGATCTGCCCTCCAGTGGTGGGTAGAAGGCAAAGATGGCCACTAGATGAATCTTAATTGATGAAAGGGACAAGCCCCAGAACTTGAGATGAAGGAAGTAGTCGAGAATAAGCTGCAGAGAAGCCCGTTCAGGGTGTACATCTTTGCCTGTGATTCATCAGGTGAACTGCTTCCACTTTGCCAAGTAAGTCACCCTGGTGGAGAGCTTCCTACTTCCCAACAGGACGTGCTGGACCTCAGCTGAGCACCGCTACTCCTGCGCATTCCGCCATGCAGCAGCGAGGCTGTCAGACGTAGTGCCATTAGGTTTGGGTGCAGCAGACTGCCATGGTTTTGGGACAACAGGTCGGTTCTAAGTGGCAGTAGGAACACTGTTGCCACCGAGAGGTCCAGCAAAATGCTGAACCAGTGCTGGTACAGCCATCCTGTCACTATGAGGATGATCCTCGCACTGTCCTGTTTAATCTCTCTGAGGATTCTGGGTAACAATGGCAAAGGAGGAAAGGCATACATCAGGGCCCCTGATCACAGGAACAGAAAGGCATTCTCTGTCCATACCCCCTAACTGAGAAGAAGACATGGCATTTTCTGTTTTGCTGGGATGTGAACAGGTCCACCTGGAGAGTTCCCCACCTGCAGAAGAGGGAGGTGACCACCTCCGGATAGAGGAATCACTCATGTACCATTCACAGATTTCAAAGCCAGAAGGGACCATTGTAATCATCTAACTGACCTGTTATAACTCAGACCATAGAACTTCTGCAAAATAATCCCTTGTGCATATCTTTTAGAAAAATATCCAACCTTAATTTAAAAATTCTCAGTGATGGAGGATCCACCATGACCCTTGGCAACTTATTCCAGTAGTTCACTACCCTCACTATCAAAAAATTATGCCTTATTTGCAGTCTGCATTTATCTAGTTTCATCTTCCAGCCATTGAATGGTGTTATACCTTTCTCTGCTAGGATTGAAGGGCAGATTATTGAAATATGTGTTCCACATATAGATACTTATACACTGTAATCAACTTATCCCTTAACGGTCTCTTTGTTAAATTAAATAGATTGAGCTCCTTGATTTTATCACTACAAGGCATGTTTTCTAAAGCTTTAAATCATTCTCTTGGCTAGTCTCTGAACCTTCTCCAATTTATCAACATCCTCCTTCAATTCTGGGCACCAGAACTGGACACTGCAGAAGGTGCACCAGTAGGCAACCGGCCATCAGTTAGGAGAAACTCCAGCTGATGTTTTTCTATCTACCTCCCTTAGATATGTTTAAGATGCCTATGCAATCTTACAGATATAGCAGATACATTTATTTAAGCTTTTCCCCTCTTCCTTCAGGTCAAAACATCTCTAACTCGAGCAAGATTTCACCAAGCATTAGAAGCCTTTTCTAAATGCTGGGCCCACTTTAAATCCTCCTCCATTTCTAGAATTCCCAAATTTCACCAATGCTAATTTCACTGAAGGATGGCTAATACATCTGATATATTCCCTCACTGATATTCTACCCTGTTACCTATTTCAACACCTTCCTACATTCTGTGCCCAAGTTAACTGCAATTTCATTATATTGTGTATTTTTATTTTTTGTAGTTGTTGGCTACAGAAGAGTTCTAATGTGGTAGTGCTTCTCCTCATTTTCCCAGATGGCTCATTGTTAAGTATAAAAGGTTATCTACCATGGCCACCTCCAGCCTTCTGCTGGAGCATTATCAAATAATACTTCAACCTATCTGACAAGAAAGGGTCAATATAGTAAACTGAACTATGGTAGTTTGCAATCATTAATTGTCTCCTTTTTCCCCAGGAGCACACTTACCACAGTTAAATGCTCACACTGAGATAGATATCAGTAGTATTTAGTAATTATTATGGTACAGTTGCTCAGATGTGTCTGGTAATCCTGGAAGCTGGAGTGCAAACTTTTAAATTGGAATTTTCAAAGCAGGCTAGAGAATTTAGACGCACAATTCCTGTTAAAATTAATGGAAGTTGTCTGTCTAAATCCCATAAACTACTTTGAAAGAGCCACACTTGAGTTTAAGTGGCTTAACAAAGCTTTTTATATCCACAACTAGCAAGAGTAAATAGCTTGTTAAGATACACTTTTGGAACCTACATTGTTGGTGTCACAAAATCCCACTACGTCTGCTCATTCCCTCTTTTAGACAGCCAAGTCTGTGCAAGGCATTATCACTGCTTATACTCTGATATGATTTTGCTTTTCAAGCTAAGTTTTTCTAGTTTTAAAAATAGCTATCAGGTTCATTCATAAGGTAGAAAATCCAAAACAGATCTGGATTTTGTAGTTCCCAGAAAAATCTCATCTTTTACTCTGAAGGGCTAAGTAACAGCACTGTATATTGAAAAAATATGGAAAACAAATGGTAAATTCCCTGGTAAATTAAACCAGGGAAACAAAATGATTCCAGCATATCAGTCAATTACTGCAGATATAGCAGATACGTTGGTAGACATTCACATTTTTCTAAACCTTATTCTTTTATCCGTAGTTACTAAATTGTCCTCTGTTTCCCAACCCATACAATAGTATTTATTGTACAAAAAGTCATTACAACTATTTTCAATTCTGTCCAACTGCGATTATAAAAAAATATCTGTAGGGCCATAGAAAGCATGAATATTTTCAGATAGCACATAACACTACATCTGTCTAACATCAGCGACATATAGGATTGGCAGTAGGGCTGCCGATTAATTGCAGTTAACTCACATAACTAACTCAAAAAAATTAATTTCACTGTTAAACAACAGAATACCAATTGGAATTATTAAATATTTTTGGACTTTTTCTCATTTTCAAATACATTGATTTCTATTACAACACAGAATACAAAGCATAGAGTGCTCACTTTATATTATTATTACAAATATTTGCACTGTAAAAATGATAAAAGAAATAGTATTTTTCAATTTACCACATAGAAGTACTGTAGTACAATCTCTTATCATGAAAGTGCAACTTACAAATGTATTTTTTGTTACATAACTGCACTCAAAAACAAAACAATGTAAAACTTTAGAGCCTACAAGTCCACTCAGTCCTACTTCTTGTTCAGCCAGTCACTAAGACAAACAAGTTAGTTTACGTTTATGGGAGAGAATGCTGCTCGCTTCTTATTTATAATGTCACCAGAAAGTGATAACAGGCATTTGCATGGCACTTTTGAGGGCAATGTTTCAAGGTATTTATATGCCAGATGGGACATACGAATGTTTAGCATATCTGGCACATAAATACATTGCAATGCTGGCTACAAAAGTGCCATGTGAATGCCTGTTATCACTTTCATGTGACACCGTAAACAAGAAGTAGGCAGCATTATCTCCTACAAATAATAACCAAACTTGTTTTGTCTGAGCGATTAGCTGAATAAGAAGTAGGACTGAGTGGACTTGTAGACATTAAAGTTTTACATTGTTTTATTTTTGAATGCAGTTGTTTTTTCTACATAATTCTACATTTATAAGTTCAACTTTCCTTATAAAGAAATTGCACTACTGCACTTGTATTATTGCAAATATTTGGGATAAAAAATAATAAATGAGTACTGTCCACTTTCTATTGTGTGTTGTAATTGAAATCAATATATTTGAAAATGTAGAGAACATCTAAAATATTTAAATAAATGGTATTCTGTTATTGTTTAACAGCGTGATTAATTGAGTGATTAATTTTTTTGATCACTTGACAGCCTTAGTTGCCAAATTTTAATCTGCAGAAAACCAAACACCCTTGCCCCACCCCCCTGCCCTATAGCCCTGCCTCTTCTCTGAGGCCTTGCCCCTGCTCATTCCCTCCTCCACTGCTTGCTCTCCGCAACCCTCACCCACTCACTCATTTTCACCAGGCTGGGGCTGGGGTGTGGGAGGGGGTGAGGGCTCCGGCTGGGGCTGCGGGCTCTGGGGTGGAGCCAGGCATAAGGGTTTGGGGTTCAGGAGCGAGCTCAGGGCTGGAGCAGAGGGTTAGGGTATAGGATCCAGGAAGGATTTGGGGTGTGGGAGGGAGCTCCATGCTGGGGCAGAGGGGTTCAGAATGAAGGAGGGTGCTCAGGGCTAGTGCAGACGTTGGGGTGTGGGAGATGGTGTGGGCTCTAGGAGGAGGCTCTGGGCTGGAGCAGGGGGTTGGGGTGTGGGCTCTGGGAGGGAGTTCGGGTGCAGAAGGGAGTGCAGGTGACCCTTACCTCAGGTGGCTCCCAGACGCAGCCGGCATTACCCTCTGGCTCCAAGGCACAGGGTTCCCACCCAATGGGAACTGCAGAGCCAATGCTCAGGGCAGGGCAAGCACACAAAGCCCCGGTGGCTTCCCCTACCCCTAGGAGATGGAGGAACATGCTGGCCACTTCCAGGAGCCGCACGGAACCAGGCCGCTGGCAGCCTGCCTTAGGCCCACTGCACCACCAACAGGACTTTTAATGGCCTGGTCAGCAGTGCTGATCGGAGCCACCAGGGTCCCTTTTTGACTGAGTGTTCCTGTCGAAAACTTGATGCCTAGCTACCCTAGTGACATACGCCCTCTTTGAAATATCTGAAGTCAGCAGTCCCTTTCACTGTAAGGAGGTCCTGACCTCAAAACACCACAGCCCTGATCCATTTTGTCACCAGAACGATCACATTCTGCCATACATGCTATAGCTGAAAGTTGCATTTGGTTTCCAATTTGTGTCAGTGGAAAACGTGAGAGCAACATCTGTGCATCAAAAATCTGTATTTTTCTTCACGTGCAAATTGGCTGACTGAATGCCTAATTACATATACAAATATTCATTTTGCAAACACAAACAAACAGTTTTTGCACATGTAAATGGATGAGTATGTAAATTTGGCATGCCCACTTACTGAGAGGCCTAGTAAAAAAAAGTCCTTAATTTTGCACAGATGCATGAATATTCATATGCCTTTCTTTTCCAGAGATAAAGATAAAGATGCATTAAAATAATGTCACAGAGATAACCTGTAAAAGTCAAAGCAGCAAAGACGGATGCATGCATCCGACGAAATGGGTATTCACCCACGAAAGCTCATGCTCCAATACGTCTGTTAGTCTATAAGGTGCCACAGGACTCTTTGCTGCTTTTACAGATTAGACTAAGACGGCTACCCCTCTGATCAAGTAAAAGTCAGAAGTTACCAACAGTTACCACACAGTGGTAGCTATGTTTACCACAGTTTGCTCCTGTATTTAGAAATGGAAATAAGTATGCTGATTGTTATCTGTTGGTAATTGTTGACTCCGCATGATTACCAATGTATATTAAGAATGTGACTCTTTCAGACACAGAGTATTGACACGGTTCTTATAGAAAGATGTTATTTGCCCTGTCAAACACACTAGGATGAAACAATACTTGGATATTGAGACAAATTGACAATGGGATAGAAATTCAGAGTTAAGGATGAATTGTCTTCTGTCTACTGTAGGCATCCAGAGATATGAATTTAATAGTTTTAATTGTTCTACCACACAACTATGATGCTCCACTCATAAAAAATTTTGTGTGAGAATTTTCTTTAAAACTAATTTTAGTGATCACATGCACAAATACTTTCATAATTATATCTTATTATGTAGTTAGGGTAAATACATGTAATCAAATAATTGCAAGGTGTAATTATTTTATGAAATGCAATTATGTAAACATTCTTAACAAGAATACGTTGCACATTTGCTGCCAACACTTTCTAAATTTCTGCATCTCAAATCAATTGCTAGAAAAATCCCTGTACATTTCTTCATATTTAAGGATGTGGTGCCTTGCTACGCATCTCCGGCAACACATACAAGGCAAGCAGAGAACATAGCTGAGCTTGCAAAACTCACTTAACTCCATATTGGACTAAAACCCTCATCACACCACCACCACAAAACCTGTAATTTAGCACAATTTAACAAAATCAAACATAGCTTAGGCCCAGATAAATACTCTGCTGCTATGGAGACTACCTTCTGGAGCTGAAATCTACTGGCACTGAAAAAAATGTACAAGTTATAGTAAAGAATCAATTGAATATGAGATTCACAGTGACAGGAAAAGTGTTAAGTCCCTTAGCTCTATAAAAAGGGGAGTATCAATCAGGATTTAGAAAATGATATTATCTCTATGTCCAGTTCTGGTTTCACACTTTAAAATGGATGACGAAGAGCTACAGGAATTATTTGAAAAAGACATCATACACTCCTCTGCAGGCCATGATTTCACCTCCTCTCCACCAATTTTTGGGGAGGCTAGCATCGTAAGGCATGCTAGCAGGAAGTAGTCCTTCTACTCAGAAAACATGGACTGCAGATGTAGCTAGTGCCTAATTAGATGTTGCTAATGCTAATGGGGAAATTTTATTTTTTTTATTTTTATTTTTTACTTTAGCAGTTTGTGTACACCTATGCACGCACAGACCTCAATCTAGCCCTCAAACATAATACTAAACAATGAGATTAATTTTTTTCATAAATTACATTATGACTACAAGTTATTTTTTGTAAAATATAACTGCATTTCTATAGACAGCATGCAAGCATTGCATTTCCTATCATCACTTTAGCACATTTAACACTCTTTTCTAATGAAGTTTCTAGTCAGTGCTATGGCTAGGAAGAGAAGGATACAATTAAATATTACATAAACAGATGAAGGAAGAGATTCAGATTCAGCACCCTAAAAATGACTGCAATTCCCCTTAAGGAAACCAAGCTATGCCCACTTATGTTATGGATGAAATTGGTTCTAAAGTGGAGAGCTGAAAGTGGGATGACTAAGCAGACAACCACAATCAGCATCCGGTGGCCCACAAAGGTTTAAGGAAAGCATCTCACCAAAACCACAAGAACTGTTCAGATAATCTGACTTTATGTGAAGGAGCGTCTATAATGTGCAAACCTACACACCTCCAACCGTTAATGGAAATTGAATAATTTAGTTATTTGATCTATGGTAACAAAACATGAACTCAACATGAATCTCTACCAAGAGCAGAAAAGTTATAAACATTTGAGTTTTCACTTGAATTTATATTTAACAGCAATAATCACAACAAAACATTAACTTAAGAGGAAAATCAGCTCAACATTAGGTCTATTGTTCCTTCCAAACTGACCTCTATATATTGTAGAAAGATACATTTCAGAATAGAAATCCTGAAACATTAATATGAAGTTGTGCCAAATATATGGTGGAAATGTGGCGTTTAAACCTCCTTAATTAGCCCTTTAAATGCCCTGGAAATGCAGAATACCTTCAGGAAAGAGTATGAACGTGCTAGGGGTGATGACGTAGAGTTACCTTCAGGTCACTGAGCCACCAGTAGTTATTTGGGTTTCATGGCACTGGTGGCATTTTCTGTTCTTTTTTACTGAAACAAGAAATAAACCTTTTGGTAGTGTGGCCTTATCAGAACTGGTACAATGGAGTGGCACAATAACACCTACGGGCTAACTAGAAGTCCAAGCGTGTGTTACTTTAGTTTGTTTATTTATCCACCCTGCTTCAGCATCAACACATTTGGATATCTCATAAACTGGGTTATAGCTGAGGAAAAAAGAGGATACTTGCTAATAAAATACATTGTGATATGAACATTGCTATCTCATTCCTCCTATTTGAGTTGCAGAATCCAAACAAGACAACTATTGACTGATTTCTTTTGTGGGTTGTTAACAATACTTTGTAGTAATGTTAGGTTTCTTACAATCTCAGGGGATGTATTTATTCATACATTATGAGCTTTAAAATTCAATGTTATTTAGTTTTCATGCCATAAGTATAATAAATTATGTTATATGACAAATATTTTATGATTTTTAATTACATTTTAGTTAAACCCAGCATCACGTTGATTTTAACACTAGAGCCTCCTGTAACTCCAAGCAAAGAATAATCTTTTTGCTAGGTTTATGAGTTGCCGCTTTCTACAATAATTTTTCTAATTATTTTCACTTCAAGAAATCTCTGCTGTGACAGAAAATTTGCTTGAGGTCTGAGATTTGCACCACTATAAGTGTTGAAAGAAATAATTTTAACACACTCTTCAAAACAATGCTATTTTACAAGGTGTCCTACCTCTTGGGTACAGCTCTGAAGCTTTAAAATTCTGTCTGGCCTACAGGGAATTCCTTGCCCTGCAGGTTGCATTCCATTGAACAATAATGAAATCCTTTAAAGAGAGAGAGAGAGACCTTTCCTTCTGCAGGACAGGTTGAATTTTAAAGCTTCAAGACTGTGGTTTAAATTGTTCCATATAAGGTCCATTATTTCTTACTTGACTATGTTAAATTTCATCTCTACAGCATATCCTGCCTGATTCAGTGTTTTTTCTCTTCCTACTGTGTGTTTTACGTTTAGACACTGCCATACACAGACATAAAATCCCCTGTATCTACAGTGTGCCCCCCATATTTTCTCTCTCCTCCTCCTGTCCTGACACGCACACAGATAATGTTGCCATTTCATCCTCAAGTTAATGAATCAGAAAGAGGGCTGAGTCTTGTCTACTAGCCTGATGGAGGGGATGGAATGGGACATGAGCTTAAGATAGAAGGGGTCAGATGAACCAGAGGAACAGGGAAGAGTGAGCAGGAGGAGAGGGGTGTGGTTACGAAGTACGTTTATTTTATCATATTTTATCATTTGCTTGGATTTAAACAATAAAAACACCTATACAAAAAGTTCTAGATACCTTAAAAATATACAGCTTAATCATGAGCACCCACCAGCATTAGATATTCAAATACCAATAAGAGATTAACTCAACTATCCAACATCATCAAATAACCATACATAAGGAAGTAGTAAATAATACGGGAAACTCCATGCTCCCTGGATAGTTGGATCTGTGAAGCGAGAGCAAGCAATAGCCATTCTGCTAAATATTTGACTGATCATAAGAACAATAATCTTGGATAATTTCTAGTCAAAGAATGTCAACTGTAGATTTAATTTTCATAAGGAGGAAGCTTGGTCTACAATACTGAACACATGGCTGAAATCCAGGACACCTTGTGTTCTGTTCTGAACTTTACTAGCATCTTCCTCTTTGACCTTTGGCATATCATTTCTCCTCTTCATGCCTTTGTTTCTCCATCTGTAAAATCTGGTTAATGATACTGGATCACCAGTTGAGTGTGTTAATCACTTTGAAAACAAAAGACCTAATATCAATGCAGCCATTATTATTAGTGTTGGTGAAACTGTTGTGATTTGATTTATCTTTCTGTTGTGAAACTGATAGAAGATCATCTAAATAATGACAATCATCCGCAACAAAAAGACCCCAGACTCAGTACTTTTAAACCATCAAGGTGTATATAGAGTCTATGTAAGGACATTAATGTCTCACTATAGGCACCAAGTTTGTGATTTGCTGGGGGGTGCTCAATGCCTCAGACCCTGCCCCCACTCCACCCTGCCTCTTCTCATCCCTGCTCCACCCTACTCCTTCCTGCCCCCACTCCACCCCAAACTTCACCGCCTCTCAATCCCTTCTACGAAGTCACCAACCCCACCCTGCCTCTTCCCGTCCCCACTCGACCGCTGCCCCACTTCTTCCCACCATATTCCACCTCTTCCCCAAGCTCGCCCCACCCCTGCTCATCGCCTTTCCCCCCAACGCCTCCTGCATACTGCTGAACAACTGATCACTGTGGGTCGGAGGCGCTGGAAGGGTAAGGGAGGAACTGATCCATGAGGCTACTAGTGGGTGCTGAGCACCCACTACATTTTTCCCCATGAGTGCTCCAGCCCCTTTATCCCTTTTGTTTGTCACATTCACTTGCCACATCTTGTCTCAAACTAGATTAACAACTCTTTGGGGGAAGGGATGGTATTGGCTTATGTAATTGTATAACACATATTGCAGCCAATTTAACCAATAGCTTATTAAATAAAGGGTCACAGAAAATATGTATTTTAATTTAAAATTACTTAGAAAGCATTGCAGACTGACAGTCTAGAACCATTTAATCTTTTAATGCTTCCCGATCAATAGTCCTCAACTCAGAGAGCAAGCTGCTATTTGACATGAGAACACTTGACTTTCCATCACAATGCTAAATCATGATGACTGGTCTAACACTTGACAAGTGTCTGGTTGCAGGATTAAACCAGAGACTTCAACTTCAAGCATGTTACCAAAATGTTTAGATGCTGTTCCAACGCAAACTTCTGTAATGGACTTTTCTTTTGTAAAGTCTACCCTAAGGGTTCTACTTAACTGAGGGAATAAGTGATGTCAAAAGAGCAATAGCTCAACAAAACCTATTTTACTATGAAGGAAGGGCTTCAAGTTATGCAAAAAGCCTCAAGCAGCAGTCAGTAAGTATTTGAGAATATCGATCAAAAAGATCCATCTTGGAACTACTAGTAATACCGATTAGAGGTGGTTATTAGAGCTTCCAGTACATAACATATAGAATAATCTCTTAGCAATTTGTGACTTGTTTAAATGAATACAATTAAGACTGAAAGCAGAGTTCAGAAGTTAGGATTTGGAATATACTGGAACTCAACACCAGCTCTCACTAGTACAATATTTATTTGAAAGTTAGGTGAAAGGATTTAAACTGGCATTGGAAGCTGACTGGAAGCCAGTGGAGTGACTTGAGCATAGGTCTGATGTGCTCACGAAAGCCTGAGCCATAGAGAAGGTGGTCAGCTGTGTTTTGTGCCAGCTGGAGTCTGTGCATTGTCTTCACATTCAGTATCAGACACAGTGAGATACTGTAATCAATCCATGACAAATGCACGGATTACTTGTCTAGAAGGAACGGATGATGTTTGGCAAGCTGGAGGTGAAAGAAGGCATTTTTGGAAACCAAGGCTATCTGGTCATCAAGCTTGGTGAGGAGTCAAATGGGACCTTGAGACTTCCAACCACTTTAACAAATGGGGATGTATAACTTAGTGGAGACTAGGTCTTGGCCAGTTCTTCAAAACATTTCTCCTTTCCAACCAGCATTGCTTCAGTCTTGCCTGGTTCAACGTAAGCCATCTGCTCTTCATCAAAGAACTAATTTCCTGTAGGCATTCTGACATTTTAGTACCGGTGGTTGTTGAATCATTTGAGAATGAGACATAGCTGAGTGGCATCACCACACTTATCAGCTAAGGCCATGGCATCTCACTATCTCTCCTAGTGGTCTGATGTAGATGTTGAAGAGAAGAGGGGATAACATGGATCCATATGGAACCCCATGCATGAGGTCTTTGGAGAGGAGGAACAGTTACCACCTACACTCTCTGAGTTCTGCTGTAGAGGAAAGATGACTGCCACTGTAGTGCTGAGCCATCTACTCCTGCAATGTCATGAAGATGGGTTAACAGTAACTTGTGGTCCAGTGTGTCAAAGGCTGAAGAGAGGTCTATCACTGTGAGTATGGAGATCTTCTCTGTCACCATGGCCCTGGGGAGGTCATCTTTTAGTGTTACTAGAGCAGTCTGCTGGTCTGAACTTTGATTGTGAAGCATCCAGGATGTTGTCTGATGTCACATGTTGTTGAAGCTTGGTGGTTACTACTAATTCACCCCAGAAGGAAAGCCAGAGAGTAGCTGGCGAGGTCTTCAAGGTCAAGTGTTGGCTTCTTGAGGACTGGGTCAACTACTGCATTTTTAAGAAGTTTGGTAGATGCGCATCTCTGAAGGACTGATCAACTATTTATATTAATGGTAGCATAGTTGTTCTTCACTGGCTTTTATTAGCCTGGAGGAGACTGGATCTGTTTCACAGGTTGTGACTAATATTTTCAGGGCATCTTGAGCTTTGGGATGTGTGATTGGGCCAAACTCATGCCGGGGTATTAGAGTTAGTTACATACATATCTGTTGATTTTTATCAGTGAAGTTGACCACTCTTCACAGCAATCGGTGCTTGGGTCTGAGTTTTGCAGTCTAGATTTAGCTGGTTCAATATGCAAACTATCTCTGCTGCCTCAAGCTCAAGGCTTGTTTTCCCTTCTTTGCTGCAGTGGTGTAGTGGTGTTTATGCTGATGGCAAAGGGATTCAGAAGGTTTTTGCACCACTAGCATTATAACCTTCTGCCTGTGTGCTTTATGTGTCATTCATAGTTCATCTATGAACCAGGTTGATCTTCTTAGTCAGTGTGTAAGACTCAGGCATCAGTGATAGTGGACGACAGATCTGAGTGTACTGTTGGCATTGTATCTGGATGGCTTGTTCTTCTGAGGCTAGTTGAAAACCTAGGGAGTTCAGAAGTCTTCACAAATGAGCCATCTTTGGTTGCTCACTATCCTGGTAGGAAGGAGTAAAGGTTCTGATTGCTGCCTCCATAGATGAAGTGGTGATCAGACAGGAGAGTGGTATGTTGGTGACATCTCTATCAGTGGTTTCCCTAGGAATTGAAATTGGGGGGGGGTGTTTGCATTTACAGGGGAGGGGTATCAGGACCAATGAGATAAATAAGAGAGATATGAATAAAGTAAATGTTTTGTTAGGATTATGCAAATTTAACATAGGAATAATGCAAGTTACACCAAAACACATAACAGGTCTAGATTTCTAAAAAAATATACATTTAAAAAAAAGTATTTAATTTAAATTGACTTTTGAAAAGTAAGCCATCATGGAGTAAGAGGAAAGTCCTCTCATGGATCAGTAACTGGTTAAAAATGGGAAACAAAGGTAGGAATAAAAATGATCAGTTGTCAGAATGGAGAGAGATAAATAGTGGTATCCCTGAGAGGTTGGTACTGGGACTATTACTGTTCAACATATTCATAAATGATCTGGAAAAATGGGTAAACAGTGAGGTGGCAAAATTTGCAGATGATACAAAACTATTCAAGATAGTTAAGTCCCAGGCAGACTGCAAAGAATTACAAAGGGATCTCATAAAACTGGATGACTGGGCAACAAAAAATGGCAGATGAAATTTAATGTTGATAAATGCAAAGTAATGCACATGGAAAACAATCTCAACTATACATACAAAATGATGGCACTGAATTAGCTGTTAACACTCATGAAAGATCTTGGAGTCATTGTGGATAGTTCTCTGAAAACATCCACTCAATGTGCAGCAGCAGTCACAAAAGCAAACAATGTTGGGAATCATTAAGAAAGGGATAGATAAGACAGAAAATATCATATTGCTCTATATAAATCCATGGTACGTGCCCACACCTTGAATAGTGTGTGCAGATCTGGTCACCCATCCTAAAAATATATATTGGAATTGGAAAAGGTACAAGATGGGCAACTAAAATAATCAGGGGTATGAAGCAGGAGGAGAGATTAAAATGACTGGGAATTTTCAGCTTAGAAAAGAGATGACTAATGGGAATATGATAGAGGTCTATAAAATCTGACTGGTGCAAAGAAAGTGAATGAGGAAATTTTATTTAATCCTTCACATAACACAAGAACTAGCGCAGTCACCCAATGAAATTAATAGGCAGCAGGTTTTAAAAAAACAAAAGGAAGTACTTTCTTCACACAATATAAAGTCAACCCAGGGAACTCTTTGCCAGCGGATGCTGTGAAGACCAAAACTATAACAGGATTATAAAAGAACTAGATAAATTCCTGGAGAACAGGTCCTTCTGTGGCTATGAGCCAGGATGGGGAGGGATGCAGTACATGCTCTGAATGTCCCTAGCCTGTTTGCCAGAAGCTGGGAATGGGCAACAGAGGATGGTCACTTGATGATTACCTGTTCTGTTCATTCCCCTCTGAAGCACCTGGCCTTGACCACTGTTGTAAGACAGGGTACTGGGCTATATGGACCATTGGTCTGACCCAGTATGACCATTCTTATGTAAAAATTAATAATAATAAAAATGGTTAGTACAGAAACTCCCCAACATAATGACCTCCCAAGATAACAACAATGTGAGATAACAACCTTGGCAAATAATGCATTTAAAAAATCTTGGCCTACTAGGAAACATTTATTTAAGTTTCCATTCGCAGTCACAAATCTAGCATTCTGGAGCAAAGTGACTAAAATATAGTCCAAAAAACAAAATGTTTATTTAACATGCCCCTCACTTTTCCCTCCACCGCACTCCACTCACCGGTGTTGTCCTTGGTCAGTGGAAATTCAGAGTTCAGAGGTGCTTTCATGTAAGTACACCTGCCAGGTGGGGGACAAGAAGGCACCTTGCTTGTTCCTCCAGCTGCTCACTGTTCGCTCTGGACACGTCTGTTCGTTGTGCCACCGTTCACTCCACCACTCTGTTGCCAATGGCCTTGCGTAGTCACCTTCTGCTGCCACCTGCCACTGTGACCTCTGCGAGTTGGTCTGTTGAGGTTCCACCAGCTCTCAGTGATTTCAGCTGAGCTCTCAGTGTGGGAAAACTCGTTCGCTGCTAGTGCAGTCTGGGCTGTCTCTTACACAAAAACACTGTACCCACAGGAACACTGTACCCACAACAGGACTAAGCACTTAGACCTGATTGTCAGTGATTTCAGCTGCAGTGGTCATTTAACAGAACAAAAGATTCTCTATGGAGTCTAATCAGCTCTGTCTTTAAACAGTGGAGACGGACACGTCCCCACTCTCTCTCTTGATGCCTTCAAATCATCACAGGTTAAGTACAGTTCTACTGCTCTTTATTCATACAGTAAGAATAACATTTCATCCCCCATTCCCCCCACATTCAAGTGGTTTGTAACCCAACCCCAGCCAAAATCTATCACTTGGACAACACAGATCTGTTTGCTGGATACCTAGATAGATTAGGTTTGAATGTAAATATAATCTGGCCCTGAAACCTTTCCCTACAGCCCCAGCTCATCACTAGCTGTCAGGGAGAGCTCATTTAGACTTTGCTTACAAATTATTTGAAATTATTAGGTTGGCCAACATCACCGAAATGAATGCACAGACATCATAAAAAACAACAGCTGTATAAGGAAGCAAGAAAGTTAGTCTATGTTCATACTTTTAAATCTATTATACTTTTTCAGATACACATATTTTATCATACACTCTATAAGCTTCTAAAGTGTGTATTAATGTTTCAGTTTAAATTCAGATTTCCAAACAGTCACTAAATTGGTATGTAACTAGCTCACAAAACTTGGAGGGGTGTTGGGGACATTCAGGGGGGGTGTACACCCCCCTGAAAGGGGTGTAAGGAAATCACTGATCTCTATTATCTAGTTCTAGGCAGAAAATAGGATCAAATATATGTCCAGCTGCATGTGCAAGTACAGAGACTGGGAGAATATCCCAGTTTCCATGCAGACCTTAAGATCAAGTAATAATGTATCACTGACACTGTCTATGTGAAGGTTGAAGTCACCAAGGACAAGAAATCTGGATTCCAATATTATGGTAGGGAACAGCTCTGTAAGTTCCTCCCAGAAGTTGTTATGGTTTCCAGCTGTAGACCTGTATACCACTAGACCTGGGTTCTCTTGCTCTTCACACCTCCTGGGTCATATGGATGCACTCTGATGTTATTGTTTCTATGCTGTAACATCATCTGCATCTCAAGACAGAGGAGAATGAGACTGCTATTCAATTCCTATCTTCTTTTTCCAGGTGCAAACTGGAGTCTATCTTGGCTTGTGACTTGTAACGTTCTGTGGGGACTAGCTTTGCTAAGATAGGGTTGAACCATGTCTCAGTCATGCACACAAAACCAGATGCTTCATGAAAAGAGAAATCATGGAGGGTGCAGGGGTTTTTTTATGACTGACCTTGTATTCAGCACGGGAGCTTCAGGCTGTTTTCTTCTTTGTTTCATGAGGTTACCAATCAACCAACTGGCTTCTGAAGCCCCCCAAGTCTGGGAAGTATCCTAGTGTGTTCTTCAAAGATTTCTCCTCAGCCCAATCATAGTGGAGAATTGGGAAGCTATGGAGTAATTGGGCTCCAGATACCTGAAAGCTGCTTGTGTCTGAGTTCTCCAGATCTGGAGGGCTTGGCATTTGAGTTCAGAAGATTTGCATGATGATCTTTAAATGGACACAAATGAGAAAGGATGGTGTTGGAGTGGTGAATTACGGTGAGAATGGGAGGGCATTTCTTCTCTTCTCCTTTTACTCTCTTATTTGTTATCAGCAAGATGCACTTCAGATTCCTGTGAAGGCTACTGTTGTAGGAGGACATGGACTTGAGAGGGCAAGTGGCAGTAGAAGGATCTGATAGTCAACAATGTCGAGACTAGCCCTTTAAATTGTCTAGATACTCAGGGAGGATGAGAGAAAGAATCGTGCAAAATTAAGGCAAAAATAGAATTATATGTTATAAAATGGTAATGGAAAGTTTTTTAAAGTGTCAGAATCCTAAGAATGTGTGGGAGAAATGAAGACAGTCAAAACCTCTATTTGAGAAGAAAGTTGAAACCAGGAAAGCTGGCTGAGGGGAAATTTGTAACCTGAAAGGGCCAGGTCAAGAGAAAAGGTGACCAAGGAAAAGAAAATAGTAGGATTTTGACAAGGAAAAAAAAATAGAAAAGGAACATGAAATATTAAAAGACTCAGGTATGTTCAGATACAGTTTGGAGTAGTACTGCAACTGTTGTCATCATTCAATCCAAAATTCTGAACTTATGAGGTCACCCATCAAATACATTGTTTGGCAAATATACAGAGACCATGAATTTTCAAAAGGAGTACTTTTTAAAAATCAGTCTTACCGTTGAGCAAACAAATATCCCCATATACTCTCTCACACCACAGCACACCAGAGTTCTTCTTATCCCTAGTCTACACTATGAGTGTAGTTTATGTACTGGCTGCCAAAGTGGTCCGGTCCCAAGATAGGGATATGCGTTCCGTCTATCGTTCTACCTCAGTTAGTGAATCCCATTACAGCAAAGCCATCCACTATGACCTGCACATTTCCCAGAGTCACTATCCTTGATAGCAGCAGCTCGGTGATTGCATTGGCTACTTGGATCACAGTAGCCCCCACAGTAGATTTTCTCAATCCAAATTGATTACCAGCTGACCAGTAGCTGTCTGGTGTTGCAAGCTTCCAGAGGGCTATTGCCATTCACTTCTCAACTGTGAGGGGTGCTCTTATCTTGGTATTCTTGTACTTCAGGGCAGGGAAAATCTCAAGATAGACAACATGGAGAAATTCGCTGTTGAGGCAATATCAACAGAGCAGAGTTGCAGCATAGAATCATAGAAGATTAGAGTTGGAAGAGACCTCAGAAGGTCATCTAGTCTAACCCCCTGCTCAAAGCAGGCCCAATTCCCAGATAGAAGTGGCCCTCTCAAGGATTGAACTCACAACCCTGGGGTTAGCAGGCCAATGCTCAAACCACTAAGCTGTCCCTCTCCCCATGAAGTGGTGTATGATGATGATGATGGTTTGCAGTCCTACAACACCATCTGCTGCCAGCAGCACCCAGGACACAACAGTGGTAGTGTCAGTGAGCTGAGCTGAGTGGGCTGCACGCTTGCTGTGGTATGGTGTCTGAAAGAGAGCAGAAAAGCAGAGCTGCAGCGGAAGCAGCGTATGCAGTCCTATTGCACAGTCTGCTGCCAGCAGCACCCAGGAAGCACCCAGGACACAACAGCAGCGGTGACAGTGAGCTGAGCTGAGCGGGCTCCATGCTTGCTGAGGTATGTCGGCTGTGCTGGAAAAAAGCGTGAAACGATGGTCTGCCATTGCTTTTCACAGAGAGAGGGGCGACTGATGACTTGTACCCAAAACCACCCGCAACAATGTTTTTGCCCCATCAGCCACTGGGACCTTAACCCAGAATTCCAATGGGCGGCAGAGACTGCGGGAACTGCGGAATAGCTACCCACAGTGCACTACTCCGTAAGTCGATGCTAGCCACAGTAGTGAGGACGCACTCTGCCAACTTAATGCACTTAGTGTGGACATACACAGTCGACTGTATAAAATTGATTTCTAAAAATTGACTTCTATAAAATCGACCTAATTTCGTAGTGTAGACATACTCTTACTTTATGAACATCTTGGACGAAGTAACAAGAGTTCAGCCTTACACGACACTCACCAGTGTCCATTAGCAAATATATTATTCTTTATATTCTGTTTTGTGAAAGCTTATCCTTCTGTGAAGCTGTGCAGAAGCTTTATGAGAAGACTTAGAGAGGCAGAGTTTGGCAGTAGACACCATCGAGTTCATAATAGTTGAGCTCCTCAAGAATCTAAATATATTTTGGCTTTTTCTTTACTGTATGCCTAGCCCCATGTTGCATCTAATTTGCAAGAGATAATACAAGCTCCTGCCCTGCAACCAGAATGCTAACATTTTGCATCCTGTATGCTTTATAAATCAGGCAAAATAAAATCTCTCTTAAAACTCTAAATAAAAACGTGATCAGCTCACAGACTGAATTAGCCAGCTGGACAGCATAGCACAAAAGACAAAGGTAACATGGGCAAAGTTAAGCAACTCTTCCATCGCAACAAATCACAACAGGAAAACAATAAAATATTGTATAACAAGACTGAAATACTAGAAAAGTTAATTGACAAAGTTTTGAAATGGCAGAAAGGGAAGAGGAGAAAGATGACTAATTCTGGGCTTTAATCACAAAAATCATCCATCCTTCCCTAAAAATACCTTTATGCAGATAAATAGAATACATGAAACTCTGATAAACCCCATATAAAAGTACACATATATACTTAAATACCACAATTTTTTCTCTCATTATTGCCTTATTAGCCGTGGCTAAGGCCGCCATAGGATGAGACACAGCAAATTATGTCACACACTCAATCCCAAACTGAAGTGTAAACAACAAACGTAAGAATCCATCGTGCCCAAAAATCAGCCACTAGGTACCAGTTTACTAGGAAGAAAAAAAGACCTTAACTTTATTTCTGAGTCTCTATTCTCTCAATAATAAATCTTGTCAGTTTGTATTATGCATAAATTTGATAACTAATATGAAACAAGATCTCTAATAAAATAGAGAATTCAGCTTCCCACAAGTGCAAAATAAACAAAAAATAAATTACAGTATTGAATTATAGTACATATACAAAGCAATTTCCCTAAGCCAATCTCCAATGGCAATAATCCCCTGAAACTGCTGAGGTGAGTAGCCCAACCCTACAAAAGTGCAACAAACCACAACAGGTTATCATTAGAAGATTGCTACCATCTTGGCATATATTTGCTGAGTTTTAATGAGCTAATATAATCATACTAGAGCTGGCTAGGAATTTCTCAACTTAAAGTTTTTCCTTTGAAAATGCCCATTTTTTATTAACAATAAAATTTTTGTGGGAAAGGGTCACTTCCAACAATTTTTTTACTTGACTTTTTTTGGAAAAAAAATCCAAAATTACCATTGTCATTTTCTAAAAGAGAAATTCCAATTTTCCAGTACAAATAACTTCTCAAAATTGTCAAAGTTGAAATGAAATGTTTCAGAATTATTTAAACATTTTATCAACCCAAACCAATTTTTATTATTATTTGTCTATGAAAGTTTGAGATTTTGACTTTTTATCCTGCTACATAATGGGGGTGTGTGTGTGTGTGTGTACCCACCCATTCACGCATCCCCCCCCACACACACACCTCAAAATTTTCACAGGACACAAAAATGGTTGCCCACCTACCTATAACAAACAAAATAGAAAATAGGTTGTCAATTTAATAATACAGGAACTTCTAGATATTAAACTTCTTAATTTCTGTTAGGGAAAGAGATATGTAAATGCAAGGAGAGGAATACTGCTCTTGTGCGAGGACAGATTTTCCCACTGACAGTTGATGATCTTAGCTGATGACTGTCACATGTTTTTTGCTGGTTTGTTTTTCCAAAATAATTACTGTTAATTTAGAGTTCATTGATGCCAAGACCTACATAGGTGGCCAAGTGAAAGAGAGCAAGGAGCCTGGTCCCCACAACCTTCCTTGTATACACACACTCATTGTACTTGTATCTAGGGACCTGGACACAACTGCTATCCTTGCACTTCCTGAGTCTAGTGCAAGAGTCCCCCAGAGTGAGTGAGGCCCTGGCCCCTCCCAGAGAGATCAGCAAAGACAGGAGAGAGGAGGGAGATCCAGGAATCCTGTGACACAAGGGAGGGGAGCCCAACAGACAGAAGAAATGTCTCTCTGTCTCAAAAGGCAAAATGATTCATCACTTCCCCTGAATTGGTCAAAGGAAGCTGAGAGAGCCACTTTCAGAAAGAATGAGACTGGATGATTCTGTTTCTCTCTCTGGTGTTAAAGGAATAAAATTCCTTGCCAAGCTTGTAGTAGGAAGAGAAAAATTAAAAAAGGTTACTGGGCCAGATTGAAGGATAAAAAGGAGTTGGAAGCCTTTTGAGTTTTCCTGACTGGCAGACATGATACCCTTATTTATGGCAAGGGTTTTAAAGCCTGTTATTTAATAAGAACATAAAAGATACAGGAAAGGTGGGATCTTTAATTAGTGGAAAGCATCCTTTTCACCCAGACACAAAATCACAGTGCTCTCCTCTTTATGAGAAGTCCAGCCATGTTACAAGCTGAGATACAAAGGAGATTTCAAAGGAGATAGCAGTAGGGTAAGCTAACTTGCAATGAGTGAATATTCTGGAAGTGGAACTGGACATTGCCATCTTGGTGGGAGAACTAAAAATTCACTTAACTATTCATTAAGGACCCCTCATAGAGAGTGAAGAGAAATGGCAAGTTGCCCAGTTACAAATTCACAGAACTTTCAAGTCATCTTTTCCAGGGAGACTTCAGGACTGGTGCTGTTCACTGATTAGAATGATTTTAATCAAATTCATCCTGCCAGAGAGTTACTCATGTGGGAGTCAAATGCTGCGTGGTTCCTTACTTACATTTGTGTTTTCTGGGACTGAAGTCTGAACAGATTGGTAGGAGCTTATTTGTAGGCCTTCCTGAAATCATGATGGCACTCTTTTTTGGCTTTCAATTTGGGAAGTTCAGCAAGTTGAAAACAAAATATTAAAAAAGGAAGTTTCCTAAAGAGTCCTCTTACTTCATACAGCACATTTCTGATTACCTATCTAACTAAACTTGCAGGCAGCATTTTAAATTATGTGCTCATTTCTTTTCTAAAAAATTTCTTTTACTAAAATAAGAGAGAAAGACATTCAATTTGTAGGCATAATACGAAGCTTCACTCCCTCACCTGGATCATGCTTAACTCCCGGCTATTGAAACAAGGGTCTGAGTCACAGAAAATACATTATGTTGAACAGTGCATCCAATTTTCACATATTTTAAAGCACCTCGAAAAATTGTAAGTGCTAGTTTTCCAAACACAATGCATGTTTTCATAACACACTGAATTCCTTTTCAGCTATGTGAATAGGAGGTTTGCAGTTTTTAAGAATGTTTAACCTACAATGGGAATTGAATCCATTCAGAACAAAAGTGACAAAAAGCTGATGATGTGTACATTGTGTTTGAATTATCTGATGAAAGGCTCTGAACATCAAGTTTCTTTGGCAGCATTTATTATTGTTTCACTTATGCTTAAGTGGGACCAAGTATTCTGCAAAAATAATTAGATTATCATCTAGTTTCCCATAGTTTCCGTAAGTTCCTCCATATCCTATAGTGCAACATTTGTTTTTTGAACAACAACATTCAGGAAATCAAAAGTGATACCTCTTGCTTTCTACAACAAAGACTCCTAGATACAGATATTAAACCTAGAGGCACATTAGAAAACACTTTAAATGATTTGACTAACTGAAGTACGCAGCTGGAGCACTGTTCCCAATTTTGGTCACCAATGTATAGAAAAGATATGGTGAAATGGGAAAGCATCCGAAGGTGAGCGACAAAGATGCTCGAAGGGATGGTATGCAAGCCGTATGAGCAAAGGCTAAAAGAACTGGGTATGTTTAATTTTGAAGAGGAGATTGAGGGAAGACATGACAGCCAGCTTCAAAATACTTGAAAGGCTACCACAAAAAAAGATGAAGAAAGTTGTGCTCTCTTGTTAGAGAGGGCAGGACAAGAGGCAATGGGTTCAAACTACAGCATAGCAGATTTAGATTAAGGCTATATCTACATGACAGCTTTTGTCAGCACAATTTATTTTGCTCAGAAGTGTGAATAAATCACCCCTGAGCAACATAAATTACACAGACATAAGTGCCAGTGTGGAAAGCATTATATTGGCAGGGGAGTTCTCCCACCAACATAGCTATTGCCGCTCATGGGGGGTTGGAGTAGTTAGGCTAATGGGAGATCTCTCTCCTGTTAGTTTAGAGTGGGTACATTGGAGATTAGCATCGCTGTAAACTTTCCCAACTGTAAGAAGAGTAGGCTAATGGAACAGAGCGCCTAGGGAGGTGGTGGAAGCTCCTTTGCTGGAGGTTTTCAAAAGGAGGCTGGATAGCCACCTGCTTGGATGTTTTAGACCCAACAAATTCTGCATCTTGGCAGGGGGTTAGACTAGATAACTCTTGCGGTCCCTTCCAACCCTGTGATTCTAACATATAGATTAGATATAGTACAACGTCACACTAGAAAACTTTACGCAATAATGACGGACACCACAGTTACAAAGCTGTGATGAATCAGGGTGTTGATACTGTACTTCTATGCTTATAGACTACTCTTGCCTTCTGATATACATAGGATTGCTCACATTGCTCACTTCAATTTGCATGGTTATATCAGAGGGCAAAATTGCGCCCTTAAATTGTAGACCTAAAAAAGAAGTTGAGGATGATGAATTATGAAGGCTTGTGTACTTCAAAATATTTAGCAGAAATGCATCCTTTAAAAAGATATATTTTTAACCACTGAGGGTTCTTTCATGAAGAGTCAGTAAGTGGTGAAAATTTCATTATCTCTTTCTCCATCCCTGTGGAACACTAATCATGATTAATTGGACACAAAAGCTCACCTCATGTTGTCAAACTGAGTTTTATTTCAAAGTTAATTAAGAAGTGAGCTGAAGCTACAGTAATACAGTGTAATCTTTAGCTTTAAATGCAGGTGTTCTATACCATAAGGAGACTGTTACTGAAGGTCCTTGCAGTGAAAACCAATAATCAGAAGTCATACTTAAAAAAGAGCACTCGTCTGCCTAAATTCTTGCAATCTATTAGAATTGCCTGGTGCCAGCCCACTATGTTAATCAGCATCAATGGAAATATGTGCCAAGCAAAATAAGAGTATATAGAATTTACAGGGGCATTTTCTTAAATGCTCCAGACTACTCTCATCAGCCGGTAGTCTCTATTTGACATATTGCTACCAATACATCTCTGCACACAAACTAACATGCACTAATTCATGCTAGTCTGACCCTGGGACATGGGAAACTCCAATTCATATTGGTTTAATTAATAGTTATCACCTTTGTTACAAAATAATAATGAAAAAGGAAAAGAACTGCAGGAAAGCAAGTTACTTTTTAATGTGTTTAGTTCATACAAGTGGACTGTTACTCCTGATGACTAGGGTCCATCTTTCATGCCAGATTATGATGAGTAGCAAAGGCCACTGTGACTGTCACAGAGAATAGTTCCTGTCAGTTGGTGACAAGCAGCAATGACGTGGCACCAAGCAGATGATGACAAACCCTAGCAAATGATGGCAAAGGCTGTAAACTGGTAGAACACTACAGATGTTTCCCTCTCTGAACCATAATCCTGATGAAAGGGGCAGTGCTGGCTTTTCTATTGCTGATACATTTTTTTGTTGTTTTTCTTTTTCTGGAAACTGACCTAAAGAAAAAATACTCCCTGGGTGGCAATGAGAGGCACCATCTCCAAGCCTGATTTTAGAGCAAACAGGTACTAGGACCAGGAAAAACATGATTTTTTTTTAAAAAAAAAGTAAATAGACTAAGTAGCTCCGCCCCCCCATCATGAAAAATAATAAAAACAGAAGCAAATGCTGTTGATTTCACCTTGCATACCCACTAGAATTAATTATTTAAAGGCTAGTGCTGTTGTCAATGTTGGATCATCTAAATCCTCTATGTCAGCAAGTCAATTTGTGGTATTAATTTATTCAAAGAGATTTAAATAAGGGATTTTGTAAAAAAGAAAACAGACAAACTTGCCAGTGAAGATTCCACCTCTAAAATGAAATTCTAAAAAAATTAATTTACTGCACAAGAATTTGTATTAGTCATCTTTTGAAGTGCTTGGCTGTAAAACACTGTACTAAATATATACATGAAAAAAGTTTGGTATGAATTTGCCCCCCTCTGTCTTTTCCCTCCCTCTCTCATGGCAGCTTTTTTGCTTCAAGATCAGTGTTTGATGTTTACCATCAGTAAGTTCATTTTCACAAACACATGGCGTTACATATGTTTAGAGTCCAGCTGGACCACCAAGGAACCATTGCATCACCTGAGGCACTAAAAATCTTCCTACTGAGTCAGTAGTTGAT
This sequence comes from Chelonoidis abingdonii, assembly GCF_003597395.2. Lineage (NCBI taxonomy): Eukaryota > Metazoa > Chordata > Testudines > Testudinidae > Chelonoidis > Chelonoidis abingdonii. The sequence continues at coordinate 20,948,013 of NC_133783.1, forward strand.
GACCAGGCATGCAGGCCAGTAAAATGCTCTCTACAGATAAAATCACAGATGTGAATCGACTAGAGTGGGGTAACATTTTTTAGCTGAAACTTTTTTCCACCAAAGAATGCAAATTTGGTCCAACAAAAAACATTTTACGAATTTATGTCAAATTCACCCCAATGTTTTGCAAAAAAACAATTTTTAATTTTTTTTAACATTTTGATTCTTCATTCAAAACAATTTTTCATTTTCAAGCTTACTTCAACTGAACTTCAAAAGCTCAATGAAGAAACAAAAAGTTTTGTAACGAGTAAAATTTTTCTTCAACTTTTTGACTCACCAAAAATTTAGAAAAAATATTTGTTTCAGGTCAACTTGAAAAAATAGTCCCCCTTGGTCAGTTATTTGCAGAGTTCTGGAATTGACACTTGACTGAGGAGGCCACAACCAGACTCAAATTTTGTGACAAAAAGTAAATACTCTGAGCAACAGCTCTTACTGATGACTTTTCCCAAAACTGGATACACTTTGTTTCCCCCAAATATGCAAAAGAAGTTATGGTGTCCTTTGAAATTAATGCCTTCTACTATAAAGAATGGCTGTAGATTAAATCAGTCTCTGCCAACGTTACTGTCTGCACAGTGGGGTGGAGTGTAAAGTATCTGGTCTTTAAATAAACACTTCTACAATAAGTTTAATGAAACTAACTCTTTTGATTATCCAATACTGAATGACAAATATCACAATATTTATGCTATCCAAGTTTGTTCAAGAACATCCATATAATTTCCCTTTACGGATGATCTATAAAATAACTTTCAAGAGTCTTCCTTCATGCATGGATGTATCTGTTGAGTTAACATATGCTCACTTGACTTTAAATCATGTGGGAACAGACGTACTTAGAAATTGCCAAATCAGATAAGATCACTCCATCTCTTCCATTTGCCTATCAGACCAGCCAGTTTCAGATATTTCAGGGGGAAATGCAAAAAAACAAAAATAAAAAACACCACCCCACACACCCCCCCCAAAAAAAATTTAAAAACTGGTAGTGCCAAATGATGCACTAACATACCCACAGGATTTTTTTTTCTAATGCCCAACAGATATTCTCTGAAGCATGAGTTATATACTTTAACTTTTGTTACCCTATCTAAATAACTCCTTATATATCTAGGGCTAGATTGAGGCTTTTAATCACATCATCTCAGAAGGGGAACCCCTCAATCTCAGTGGTGAGGAGTGAGCAATCTGTTCTATCAATTAGGATGGAGCAAATTGTTCTCCCACACATGCCCTAATCTTCAGGCCAATGCAAAGGTGGGGAGGGGAGAAACAGTCATCCTGCCTTATTCTCCACTCAACTTGACCCCCCTTTTGGCACTTTGTTCCTCAGAGAGAATAGAAATGAGCAGTTTCTGTGCTCCTGACAGTACACAGATTGCTACTGTATTTATTACTATGACATTATATTACATTACATTATGTTATATGAAAGTTGATGGGAGTTAGACACCTAACTCACAAAGGTGATTTTGTGAATCCCACTAGGGACTTATCAACATCTTTAAGCTGCTAAATACCTCTGTAAACTTGGCTCTTGGTTTCAATGATATTTTTTGGCAATGAGTTCCACACATTGTATAAAAACATTTGTGTGTGAACTGCCTTCGATTTTTATAGGATTTAAAGGAAGCTACATCTTTGTGTCACAGCTACTAACAGGAGTGTAAGAGCCACAGGAAAAAAAGGAGAGATTGTTTTAATTACTGAATAGAAAGGGTTAGGAAACGTGACAGCAGAGATTCAAAAGTTAAGGCCACAGATAATGGTCATGACACTATTTACTGAAAATAGCCCATAGTAAAAAAGTTATACAAATATCAGTATTAACATGAGATTGATCTTTATATGAACACAGCATTCTTCCCTGATATCCTTTCTAATTATGCAACTAAATTATGCCCATTTATCTGAAAATTTTAATGTGCCTCCCTATGTTTTTTTGTTGCAAGTTATAATTTGCATACTGATATGACAAACTTGGCATTAAGATGGGAGTATAAAAGGTGAGAATAAAATGAAAAACTGCAAAAAAAAATTCTGTCCATCCTCTTAATAGTGTGAGAGGAAGAAATGGAAGTGAGATAATTATAAACGGCCAATTAGGAACTAGTACTTCAGAGATTTGACTATTTTAGATTGTAACATGGCAAGACAATATCATAGGTTACTTCTTGTTTCCTTTAATTGGGTTCTGTATTTTACTGTTTCCTTATATACTGGATAAATAAGATGACAACATCAATTTTAACAAACCAAAATAAATCTGCAAAGACTAAAGTTTTTATTTTTAAATGAATTAGACTGGAAGTCTGTTTTTGTGTAAGACAATTAGCTATATACTGTACTTTAGTTTAATCGCATGGAATTAAACAGTTGAAAAACAATCTAGATAATTTTCTTGGATAGACACGACCTCAAAGGATGACAAGATATAAGTCATTTAAATCGCATATCGTTTCTTCAAAGCTTGTTTCAAAGCAGGGAAAGGGTTGAAAGGGATGGCAATATTGGATAGCTACTAAAGAAAGCTCTACACCAGCCTGTCTCTTTATTTTTTAACCAAAATGCTCTTGTATATCCTAAGCAGCTAACAAAACAGTGACACTTAAGGCTATGTTAGAAACAGTTGATGAGTTAATTAACTAACCATGATGGTTGGTATAATTAAGATCCTTAGATCCTATTCCAAAAACATCAGCTACTATAACTAGAATATCTAGCAACCACTGTAGCTATGATAATTGGAAAAGGCTTGGTTGAATTATTAAAGACTACAAAAACTCAATAAAATTCACTTTGATGAGACAGAACAAATATCTTCTGCCGGAAAATGCCAAAAAACTGAATAAGGTTGGAGCCAAGGAAGGTGGTGACTAATAAGGCAAATATAACCATCTGAATAGATCATTTTAATGTTAGTCACAGTGTGAATGAACACAAATTATATGCCCCTTTACTGTGTTCATGTTTTTCTCTTTCAACTGCAAATCTACTCAACTGTCATGTGTAGTTCTCAAGATGTTACTAATACTTTGTGTGGTAACAGATTATTCTGCCCATCTGTGGGCTTTGTAATGACATAACCTAGCAGTTCAAAAGTACCAAAGCTCAAAGATGAGTAAAGGTTTTAATATGGCCAGATTGGAGCATTTTTTTCTTTTTCTAGTTTTTTAAGGAATAAATGGATACAAAGAGAAATTGAAACTGATTTTAAAATATTTGGATAGGCTAAATGAAATCAAGATATACTGCGCTCTAATTGCTTGCACCTGTATGTCTGTTTATGCTGAAGAGCAATTAAATGACTAAAAGACCTTGTAGATCAAACTAACAAGTGGTTTGGAACTAGAAAAGATAATTGTTTCTACCTACTAATTTAGAGGCTGATTCAAATTAGTGCTGAGCACTTACAACTCCCATTGAAGTCAATGGGAGTTTCAGATATAGAACCCCTCTTAGGAATAGGCTTAGGGACCAGTCCATCAATCTTTACTTAGGCAAAATGCCTATAGAAGTCAAGAAATGAGAAAAGGTCACAGAATTTATCCCTTGGTTTATCTGAAACCCTTCACTCTGTTCCAAACAATTAGATATTGCTTTCCTTATGTGAAGGAGGCAATAGATATAAATATTTATTTCAAATCACCTATCTCAGATTCTGTACTGGTACAAGACATTATAACATACAAAACTAAAATATAATTGTTGTATCATATAGTATGCCTCCCAAAGCACCCCAACATCTCCCAGTAGATTATCCCAGGAATCTACCTACCATAAAATACTGGCCTCCCTCAACAATTACTTCAAATCTATCAAACCATCCATCAGGAAAAGCCCCAGGAAAAAGTGGACACTTGCAGTTTGGATTTCCGTCTAAGCACTTATAACATGATCATGACCAGGGCCTGAAGGGCATCAAGGACAGGATTTATAAGGTAGTGGTGAGTGTAGTCCAGAGCACGGACCCCCTTAGGAGAAACATCCATCCACTAGCCACCTTCTTTTTACATTGGGAGCTGCTAGAGCATCACTTCTGATCACGTCAGTGAGGCAAGAGATGATATACACATTGTTTATGGCTGTATATGTGAAAACCAACACCTTAAACCCCATCCAGATACGAAACAGAGGCCAGTGGCCTACCGACTACAGAGCAGTGGTGTGACATGCTCTCACTAATGCGCTCTCTCTATATATATTCATTCCTATTCAATAATAGTTGAATTCTGCCTCAACTGTTCACACTAAGAAGTACTTTACTCTGTAAGCAGCCCCTTGCAGAGTTAGATCTTCTCAGCTTGAATTATGGTGGCAGAGTCAGGTCCTAAATGGGCAGCCACATTAAACATAACCGGATATAATTTCCCCCAAATAGGGATTAATGCTCAATAGGTCAGTAGAATACACACAGTCAACATCAGGGACTTCTTAATATTGAGGAAAATAAAGCAAATAGAAAAAACAAAATGTATCAGCATTGTAAAGAACACTTGATCCAAGTAGCATCAATGAAACTCACAAACTGACCCCACCAACTCTATCATCATCATCACGAAACATTCTATTTCTAGTCACAGTACCTGAATTCATTATGGTCCCCCACTAATTGAGAGGACTATCCGGAATATACAGTGTGAGAAACGTTATAGCAAACTGAGGTGGAAGGCAGAAAAGGGCCATTCTGTGCCATCTGTCCACTAGAAGTGGAAGAAAAACGCTATATATTTTCTGCAAAAATGTCTAAACAACATAAAAAACAAATATTTTCTGTGGAATTTTAGGGGATTTTTAAAATGGGAGACTGGATTTCTTTGTCCTACTGTCCTCTGAGAGAAAGAAGTCCTGAGATGAATGGGAATTGTCACTTTTGATAACCTAAGGATCAAGGAAATTGTATATAATTAAAAAGAAAAATTCTACATCTTTATATTTAAACTAGTGATGCTGATATATAACAAAACTTGTTTATTATTATGTCTTCACCTTGGATATTGTGTTCATTTGGGGTCAATCTATCTCAGAAAAGATTCAAAAGAAATAAAAGAATCCAAGAGGTGGGTGATGCAAAGGGCTAGGACACGAAGGGACCTCTGTATAGAGATTTTCAAAATACTGTGACTGTTCAATTCAGAGAAAAGACAAATAAGATGGGACATAGACTCATAGGTCAGAAGGGACCAATATGATCATCTAGTCTGACCTCCTGCACAAGGCAGGCCACAAAACCCTACCCATACACATTTATAACAACCCCTAACCCATGACTGAGTTATTGAAATCCTCAAAATTGTGATTTGAAGACCTCAAGCTGCAGAGAATCCACCAGCAAGCGACCCATGCCCCACGCTGCAGAGGAAGGCGAAAAACCTCCAGGGCCTCTGCCAATCCGCCCTGGAGGAAAATTCCTTCCCGACCCCAAATATGGCGATCAGCTAAACCCTGAGCATGTGGGCAAGACTCACCAGCCAGCACCCAAGAAAGAATTCTCTGCAGTAACTCAGTTCCCATCCCATCCAACATCCCCTCACAGACCATTGAGCAGACTTATCTGCCGATAATCCAAAATCAATTGCCCAAATTAAACTATCCCATCATAACATCCCCTCCATATACTTATCAAGCTTAGTCTTAAAGCCAGATAAGTCTTTTGCCCCCACTACTTCCCTCGGAAGGCTGTTCCAGAACTTCACTCCCCTAATGGTTAGAAACCTTCGTCTAATTTCAAGTCTAAACTTCCTAATATCCAGTTTGTACCCATTCGTCCTCGTGCCTACATTAGTACTAAACTTAAATAATTCCTCTCCCTCCCTAACGTTAATCCCCCTGATATATTTATATAGAGCAAGCATATCCCCCCGCAGCCTTCTTTTGGCCAGGCTAAACAAGCCAAGCTCTTTGAGTCTCCTTTCATAAGGCAGGTTTTCCATTCCTCGGATCATCCTAGTAGCCCGTCTCTGAACCTGTTCCAGTTTGAATTCATCCTTCTTAAACATGGGACACCAGAACTGCACACAATATTCCAGGTGGGGTCTCACCAGCGCCGTATATAACGGCACTAACACCTCCTTCTCCTTGCTGGAAATACCTCGCCTGATGCATCCTAAAACCGCATTTGCTTTTTTAACAGCCATATCACATTGGCGGCTCATAGTCATCCTGCTATCAACCAATACCCCAAGGTCCTTCTCCTCCTCCGTCGCTTCCAACTGATGCGTCCCCAACGTATATCTAAAATTCTTATTATTAATCCCTAAGTGCATGACCTTGCACTTTTCACTATTATATTTCATCCTATTACTATTACTCCAGTTTACAAGGTGGTCCAGATCTTCCTGAATAGTATCCCGGTCCTTCTCCGTGTTAGCAATACCCCCCAGCTTCGTGTCATCCGCAAACTTTATTAACACATTCCCGCTCTTTGTGCCAAGGTCAGTAATAAATAGGTTAAATAAGATCGGTCCCAAAACCAATCCTTGAGGGACTCCGCTAGTAACCTCCTTCCAGCCTGACAGTTCACCCTTCAGTACGACCCGCTGGAGTCTCCCCTTTAACCAGTTCCTTATCCACCTTACAACTTTCACATTCATCCCCATCTTTTCCAATTTAACTAACAGTTCCCCATGCGGAACCGTGTCAAACGCCTTACTGAAATCGAGGTAAATTAGATCTACCGCATTTCCTTTGTCTAAGTAATCCGTCACCTTCTCAAAGAGACATGATAGAGGTATGGAAAATAATGAACATTACAGGCAAAGCCAAACGTTTTCCTATTTGCCCTCTCCTATCATCTCCTAAAGCCATTTCACAGATTGAGAAATAGAGCCTCAGAGGTAGTAAGTGACATGCCCAAGGTCACAAAGCAAGTCTGCGCTAGCAGCAAGATTAATGCAGTTCTTATGGCTCCCACTCCCATGCCTAATTCACAAGACCACACTTTTTTGCCAACTGTCTCACCCATATAGTGGGGATTTCACCTCACCCAGAAGGAGTTCCTGAACTGACCTCACATCTGATGAAGTGGGCTGTAGCCCACAAAAGCTTATGCTCAAATAAATGTGTTAGTCTCTAAGATGCCACAAGTACTCCTGTTCTTTTTGAGGATACAGACTAACACGGCTGCTACCCTGAAACCTGACCTCAGACAGATGCTAATGATTCATTGCCTGCATCATATGGTAAGGAGTCTAGACAGCGTTATCTGGAAAGGCAAGAAGCAAGTAAATGCACATTAAATGTCTAATAGGTAACATGTCTGAGGCACTCTGGCCCAATCCCTTAGCCACAACACTGGTCAAATGGAAAGTATGTGGAAACAGAATATATGTCTATGCTCATGTTTGCACAGGGGCAACTGTAGAAGTTTCAACAGCCTCAGGGAATCCCACATCCAGTCAACACCTCTGGCTGGAAGAGCTCAGTGTCTAGCAGGAAAGCAACCACTATCAGGATGATAGTAGTGCTGTACACACCACTTCAACTGGTCCTCAGACCACTATGCCATCTATTCCTGCTCCTTGCCAACAGGGGAGAGGAATATAATCTAGACTCTCCCTTTCTGCTACCACAGTTAAACCTCTGCAGCATTCACCCTATGGCAATCTGGCTCCCCAAGGGTAAGGTTTGTCACCTTTGCCATACACCACATTCAGCTACTGATATGCATACTGAATCTGGAGAAATCTGACAGCAGCCTAGAGATGTGATGCCCCTAAGAGAACTAACTGGAAGGAAGACTGATCTCATAGATGGCTACCACTAAGTTCTGAAAAACAAATGTGAAGTGTGTGCACTACAGGAGCAACAAGACAGCAGGCACTCTTCCAGCAAACACTACAGTGGACACACACAAAGGCAGAGGCTGCAGACACAGTCCCATGCATCCATTGTTGCAGGGGCGGCTCTAGGTACCAGCAAAGCAAGCACCTGCTTGGGGCAGCCCATTTGCAGGGGCGGCAGAGATCTAGCATGGGAGCTGAGAACCAACAGGGGGCTCTGGGAACTGTAGTTCCTTGGTTAGCTCCTGCCTATAGAGCCAGCCCTGGAGCAGAGAAAGAACTACATTTCCCAGTATTCCCTTGGCCACTACCAACTGGAAAGGAAGGAGGGGGATCTCATGAGACAGCGTGCTGTGAGTGGAAGGGATACCATATTTTAACATTCAAAAAACAGGACACTCCACGGGAGAGAAACCCGACCCTGCCACCATCCACTCCCTCCGACTGCCCCCCCCACAGAAACCCCAACCCATCCAACCCCGCCCCACTCCCTGTCCCCTGATCACCCCCTCCCGGGACCTCAGCCCCTATCTAAGCGCTGCTGGTCCTTGTCCCCTGATTGCCCCCTCCCAGGACCCCTTCCCCTAACCGACCCCCAGGACCCCCCCCCCCATCTAAGAGCCACTCTCCTTGCCCCCTGATTGCCCCTCCCAGGACCCTGCCCCTATCTGTCCCCGGACAAACCCCTGGGACTCCCATGCCTATCAACCGCAGCTGTCCCCTGACTGCCCCCCCGAACCCCTGACCCATCTAACCCCCTCCCTGCCCCTACTGCCCCCCATCCAACCCCCCCCGCTCCGTCCCTTGACTGCCCCCTGGAACCCCATACCCCTCTCCACCCCCCAGCCCCCTTTCCGTGCCACTCAGACCAGTGTGTCTGGCTACACGCAGCTGCACACATGCTGCGTGCTTCCCCCATGGAGCCCACAGCCCCGCCCCACACACACACAGCACCTGCTTCAGATTTGACACCTCAAAATTCAGGAGTGCTCAAGCTCAGTTTGGACATCTGTTACTTCATTTCTCCCAAATCAAATATACTGAATCCACTGTAACTTGCTGTAGAAAAAGTAGAATAAAATTGAGCAAGAAATGCTTCCCAGTGGTTATTAGGACTGGGATTGCTATTTTCAACAGCCAGTGCCTTTTGTTTGTTTGTTTGTTTAAAGGAAATAGTGAATATTGCATTGGCAAATTCACCATAGAAAGAAAGAGTGGAACAAAACAATAATAAAGGCACCTCAACTTTTCCTTATTTATGGAGGACAGTCGTATATATGCATCCAGATATCCTCCAATCACACGAGCTAAAATTGTTCCTCTTTACTGCAGCTCTGTAACCATATGGGAACCAATCCTGTCTGTGTTTTGTGAACATCCAAATTCCTGCTGAATGACCCACCCAGAGCAAGTTACCATGACTCAGGACTGTGCGGAAAGAAGGTGCAGGTGGGGAGGGAGAGAGCTCAAGGCTGGATGGTGCAGGAGATGTTGGGGGGGGGCACTGGGTGGGAGGGAAAGGGGAAGCCCAGGGCTGGGGCGGCAGGGGATGCGGGTGGGGGCTGAGAGCCCAGAGTGGGCGGTAGGAGATGGGGGGGGGCACTGGTGGGGGGAAGGGGGGGCAAGCCCAGGGCTGGGGTGGCAGGGGGTGTGGGTGGATGGGGAGAGCCCAGGGCTGGAATAGGGGGGTAGTCAAAATTGTTTTTGCTTGGGGCGGCAAAAAACCTAGAGCCGGCCCTGATTGTTGAGACCACCTGCCAGTACAGCTTGCTACCTGCAGGGCACCCAAAGCTTTCAGTCCTCACCCATTCACACTGTACAAGTGGGAAGCTACCATAATGAAATATTGATGACATTTCATCATCCCTGTTGAACCTAGGCCCTGTACTTCTGCTGCTTGTATCCATCTTTTAACTGAGATGCCGCATAACCAGTGAGAGTGTGCCATCACTAAACAACTGAAAAAAAAGTTCCCCATGGTCACTCTGAGTAAGTCAACTGGGAGTTTTGTATTTCCAAGCGATCATACCACCAGATGTAACAATTGAGGGAAGGTGCCAACTCTCAAGGCAACTTCAGTATCATAGTATAAAAAACCCAAGAGGAATATCACAGTCCCCTGCAAGCATGTAGGAGTCATGATATGATCCTGGAAATCAAGTCATTGCATGTCATGAGCACAATCATGGCATTACGTCATTGAACAGGTAAGCTTCCCATTCTTGTATGCAGCAGGGCACCACAGAGACCTCTGTGTTCCATCCACAGTGCACATAATGAAGGAATGTTTGCAACTGCATAAATCTTTGCATCATTTTGGTGTTGTGTGTAACCGTGCATGGAGAACACGATGCCTTGTGTAGCCCTGCATGGAATTGAGGAAATCCTGGGGGTATACAGAGGCTGTGGCTGACTGATGTGGGTAGTCCCAGTGTCCTCTGAAAGCACTCAAAGCCTAGGAGGCCAAATGCAGCGAGTGACTGGTTCAGTGAAGGAGCATGGCTCCCCTCCTACTTCCAATCCCCCTTCAGCTCATCACAGAGCCTGTACCACTGGATGATTTAAGCCTCAGCGAGGGCAAAGAATATTAGCTGCACAAGGGAAGCTCTTCTTTGGAGACTGTGCCTTCCTTGCCTCCTTTATCTCAGTTACTTCATTATGTAAAAACCCAGCATGTTCAGGTACTGCACTGAAGTCTCATTTTGATACCTCCATCCATTACCATCCTCTGTAGAATCCCCCATACACCTGCATCCTGCATATGAACCCTGAACCTTCCCATCTCCTCCCTCTGCCTCACCAGTACTCTATCCTAAACCGCTGACCCTCCTTTACGCTCCTTTTCCTCTTCCCATCAGCCCTGGCCAAATCCTGTCTGCATCTCTCACTTTCCCATTCTCAGATGTTTATGTTGGGAGTTTATCGCTTGTTTGGTGTACTTAATCAGTTCTAATCTTATCCTCAAAGAACAGCAGGTTCATTTAATCAGTGCCTCCAAAAATGATGAGCACATCTTATTAGCCTTATCTACTTTTAATTGGACAATGATCACACACTACTGTACAATTTACAACAAACTACAATTGCCAACCCTCTTGATTCCTGCTTTCCTCGTTGCCAAACACCGCTTCATAAAAGGCATACTTTGCCTCTTCATGAATCCAAAGAGAGTAATGTGAAGGTATTTGTCAAGCACAGTTCTGAACAGGTAGGTGTGTGTGTTTAAAAAACAAGCAAGTGTTGATAGATACAGCAACTGTATCTCTGGATACAAAACTTCTAAATCCAGAATCCTACATTATGGGATTTGTACAGTAAGAAATGAGGGTAATGCAGTGGGAGGGGATCATTGAGCCTTTTCAGAAGTTGAAGTAACCCGTAGCCTGTGGACTTATCAGCCTTACAGAAAATAAAAACATTTTTACTAAAAACTCGTTCTAATCAAATGCTTCAACAAAAAAAGACCACCTCTTACATAGAGAACACTGAATGTGAAAGATGGGAAACCCGTGATGGCACAGGGGAATTTTTACTGTTATTTCAGTGAGGAAAATCCAATAACGCTTGATTCCCTATGCCGACGTAGTCCTGGAAATATTTGTAACTGTCTTCATTTGTCTTTCTTCCCCTTGCTTGTGGGCCTCACAAATCATTTACTCCATGTGCTGCCTTCCTACCTCTATTGCCAAATGTCCACAGAAAATGGTGGCAGCTACTGCGTGTCCCAGCTGTTTTTAATGAGCCTGAAAAATTGCAAGGACTTCTCTTCTTGTCCTTCCTAAACTGCTCCAATTCCAAACCAGCTCTATGGGGGTTACACAAAACAATATAAGGTACTTGATTCACCCTTTGGCTATGCCAGCTTCCGTTAGTGTAAACCAGGTTGCTGGGCCCCTGGTGATGGAACATCCTCCCTGAGGGGTGTTGCAGCCATGCAAGGTAACCACGTATCTTGCTCCACTGAGAACCTGCAGTGAACCAGCACTGCCCCAAAGTGGCCTTGGATGACCCAGGCAGGAAGTGAAAATCCACTGGCTGAAGCATCAGGGAGGGCAGAGTGGGGCTCGATCTGTCTTTTCCCAGAGCTGAATGTGTTCTGGAATGTATCTATTCCTGTTGGCTCCGGGACATGATGGCGGCTATGGTTTACATTCCCTAATGTCACTGAGGGTGACTAGACCCCATTATCTTTTATGGCAGCATTTACATTATCCAGAAAAAAAAAAAGCACAAAAGAGCATATTCTATGGCAGTTTGATCACCTTCACTCTCAATTTAGAAGTGATGGATTTGGTTCAGAGAAAGAATCAAAACAATAGAGACAGTTTGAATAAAAAAAAAAGTTCTTCACCAGCTCTACTCCTAAAACATTTTAAAATGTGACTATCTTTGTCTACACTAGGTGCTAAGTCAGGTTTAACAAGGTGCTACGTCAGGTGTAACTAAGTCAGGTGCTAGCACATTTGCTGTTACCCTTCATTATCCTAATGTAGACAAAGCCTAGAAAAAAAAGCTCTCAAAAAGAGTAGATGCATAGCTGTTAAGGCACAGTTCATGACTAACGAGACATACTGTCCTCCACAGCTTCAGTGGAATAACAATCTCTGTCAAAAACAGAAGTCCTGAAATCCCTGAGAAAGTCACAAAAAAAAAAGACAAACTTCAGGACATCTTAGGAGACACCTTCCTACCAGACAAAGAAAAGTGACAAACATCTGAGCACCAATACCCAATTGGTGTGTGGCCCTCAAGATTTCTGCTACTTGCAGTCTCCTCTTGCTTGGATCTGTTGTTCCCAGTGGACCAGAATGGAAGATTGATTGACAAAATACAGTGAATAACTTACAATCTAGTATGAATAACCAAGGCCAACAGGGAGGGGGGGAGCCGGTACAAATTACTGGGGCCCGGCTTCCCCAGCTTCGTCAGCCCTGTTTAGAGGGTCCACCCTTGCTGGGGGTCCCGAAAAATTTTTTTCACTGGGGCCCAAATCTGCTCTTGGCAGCCCTGTGAATAACATCAACATTCAGGAGCAACCTTGAGGAATACTAATGTATAAATAATATAAAATTAAATTCACAATGAATTTATCAAATTTTCAGTTATTCTACTTATATGAAGACACTGCTGTACTTCAGCTGCCCCAAAATTGCAATAATCACTCTAACATTATGTCATTGTTATTACAAAAGGGAATTTATACATAAAAGTGAACAAAACCAGGGTGTAGAACAAGAGTCAACCAGAAAGTTTGGGTCTGATTATTTTCTCACTGTTTTGTAAGTCGGGAGGTAACTCCATTGACATCAGTTACACCATAACCAGTGCCAATAAGATGTGAAGCAGGCCAATCATGTACAAATTCTCAGATGCTTTCATAGCTAAGATATAGTCAGAACTTCAGTTAAAGCCTCCTGATTTTCAAAGTGTATAATTTGGCTGTAAAAATGTTATGCTGTGCTGAAACTTGGTATATAAGGTCTTGTGCTGGAAGTGATTTTGGTTGCACAATTTAAACAAAATCTGTTCAGCTGTCTGAAGACACAGAAATGCAAGTGAAGAAAAAGTGGTTACCAGATACTGGCACTTTTTCTGCTTGTATAATTCAAAAAAGATTCAGTTAAGAAAATTGAACTTGACAAGCAATTAACGTCATGTTCCACACTTGCTCTGTTCAGCAATGTCTCATCACTATTTTCTACTTTATAAAGTAAAAATAACAAACTGTATCAGGGTGGCAGGGCTCTTTTGTTTGCTCACCCTATTGGCAATCATTAGAATCATGAAAAAAGCTACTGAAATTCTGCTTACTTTTGGTGGCTGAGTCTACTCCTTAACTCAGCCAGAGAGATGGGAGTGGTCCCTAAGCAGGAGGACAGAGCAGATCCTGGAGGAAAATCCTTGGGATAGCAAGCTCAGGGAGAAAGCTCTGGTTGGGGTTTATGTGGTATTACTGGTTTTTGTTTTTAGTTACTGATAAAGCCATGCCTAGTAAGGGGGCATGTTAGAAAACTATGCTCTCTTTAGAACCACAATGTGAAATGCTCTCTTTAGAACCACAATGTGAAATGTTAGAAAGTTCCCAGTGCACTGATCACATTTCAAAATGTATGTTTCAGAAGGAATTTTGTTACGTGAAGCTGTATGCTTTCATCTGATTGTAAATCACAAGGGGCCTCACTGTGACACAAACTACAGCCTGTAGTAAGGCACGAAGTGCAGAGCCACAGTACCCCAGTGGATCACTGAAAGTATTCTGCCTCAAAGAGCTCAGAGCTCCCCAGTTGCACTGGGGGGAATGCAATCAGCACCACCCCTTTAAAGGATGTGGTATACTCTTTTGCTCTGGCTAACTCTTGCAGCGGACTGAGCCATTGTTCCACCTACTCTCTACCATCTTTCGGACACATTCTTCCTTGAGGGGGAGAATCTCAGTAGCAGCTCCTGTGCTATAATTCTGTCATACCCTGGTACCAAGCATGCAATGAGGAAGAGGAAGGCTCCACTCCAACAGGTCACATGGTGGGAGGAGGCTCCTTAATCCCACGCTGTGGGGAAGGGGAGGGATGGAGGATTCTTGGTCTCACACATAAGAGTTGGCCACAAATGTATTTATATCTTTATTTTTATGTTCTTTAGATTGTACAAAAGTAAAAATCTATTCCTGGGTTTTTTAAATTAATTTATATGCTTTAAAAGTTCTTTAATTACAGTAAATGAATATTAAAAACCGTCCTAAGCATATCTTTACTTAATATGACAAAATCAGTGGGGCCAGATTCCATGTCAAATTTATTTGTCTTGTCTGCTCACAGGACTACGTTTTTAACGAAATTCTAGCTGGTGTTTAAAAGAGTTAATACTGTGATAGCATGTTATGAAATAAAATAAACCTGATACTTTTATCCCCAACCTCCTTTTCACTGTGATTTTTTAAAAAAAGGCAAAATGATAGCCTACAAATATTTGTCATGATATAATTACTCTATCCTTGTTAAAATGCTGGATTACAGGCACAGTAAGTAGTTGACGCTGCATTAAAAAGTAGTGAGTTATTGTGAAAACCGTGCATGTGTGTTTTAAAAATCTTTGACAGAATCAAAAGAGACAGAGGATATGAAATATTCTGAAATTTAGCTTAGTTCACACTGCAGCTGACCACTCCACTCCCATTAGTTACCCAGAACAATCACATTTCCCAGCTGAGTTTACTCATTTGCAAGATAAAAGAAAGACATTTCTGCACATGCCCATAATATTCTTCACCACTGGGGGCAGCTATACATAAGACGGCATTCACTGAAACCAAAGCAACAGTCGGAGAAGCTTTCAGAATGACAGTATGCAGAAGTGAACAGAGCTTGTTCACTGTATGGTGTTATTCTGTTATTCTGTGCTCCAAAGCAGCTTCAGAGCTGGATCGGGTGCTAACTGCAATAACTGCTGTACTATGGAATACAGATATGTGAATTCAGATAGCTAATTGTTGCTTGGAGGAATCTATCATGCTTTCACATAAAGAGAGATTTTAAAAGCCAGGTTTCTAACTGTAAAGATGCAAAACTGTAATATCCATGAAGATCCTATTACCTAGGAAGAATCTGACATTTTGCTGTGAATGGTGTATGGGGATTTATTTATTCTTGGAGTGTTCTGCGTGGCTGGCAAAGAATAATGTTCCAAAATCAGTCCATCTCCCAAGGGGTCCAATTTTTCTTCCTGGGTGTCAGCAAGCCCTGACTCACAACAGTGCAGCTGACAGGGACTGTCATGCTTGTGGCACCCTAAGCAAAAACAAAAGACCTAAGGACGACCTTTGAACAACACAAAGGATGGGTATGTTTTTCATTTTTTTTAAATATACAGCTTGTAGCTTCTGCATAGATCCTGTTTTAATTGTTCTGTTGACTTATCTTGATATGATTTAGGATCATAGTTAAAATGTCCATTGATTACATTTATTTAAACTATTTTACAATATTTATAAAGACATTTTTAAAATCTGAGTAAAAGAAAATAATGTGCAAAGTAGCTGTCAAGCTAGAAATTTTTTAAATGATTTTTAAAAGAAAGATTCTTAGCATGATTTTTAAAATGACTGATCTTTTGGGGGGATAACTTTTCTAAGTTGTTTTTATTTCCAGGTTTCAATGTAATTAGGCTACTGAGCGGATCAGCTGTAGCCCTGGTAATAGCCCCTACTGTATTACTGACAATGCTTTCTTCTGCTGAACGAGGATGCCCTAAAAGCTGTAGGTGTGAAGGAAAAATGGTATATTGTGAATCTCAGAAATTACAGGAGATACCCTTGACTATATCTGCTGGTTGTTTAGGTTTGTCTCTTCGCTATAACAGCCTCCAAAAACTAAAACATAATCAATTTAAAGGTCTAAATCAGCTCACCTGGCTGTATTTAGACCATAACCACATCAGCAATATTGATGAAAATGCTTTCAATGGAATACGCAGACTAAAAGAGTTGATCCTGAGTTCCAACAGAATCGCCTATTTTCTTAATAATACCTTCAGACCTGTGACAAATCTCCGTAACTTGGATCTGTCATACAATCAGCTGCAGTCTCTGGGATCTGAACAGTTCAGGGGCTTAAGGAAGCTGCTGAGTTTACATTTGCGATCCAATTCCCTAAGAACCATCCCTGTTCGAATATTCCAAGATTGTAGGAACCTTGAACTTCTGGACTTGGGTTACAATCGCATCCGAAGTTTAGCAAGGAATGTCTTTGCAGGCATGATCAGGTTGAAGGAGCTTCACCTGGAGCACAATCAGTTTTCTAAGCTCAACCTGGCACTTTTTCCAAGACTAGTCAGCCTTCAAAACCTTTATTTACAGTGGAATAAAATCAGTGTGATAGGACAAACTATGTCCTGGACCTGGAGCTCATTACAAAGGCTTGATTTATCTGGCAATGAAATAGAAGCTTTCAGTGGACCTAGTGTTTTTCAGTGTGTGCCCAATTTACAGCGCCTCAACCTGGATTCAAACAAGCTCACATTTATTGGTCAAGAAATTTTGGATTCTTGGATATCCCTCAATGATATCAGCCTTGCTGGGAATATATGGGAATGCAGCAGAAATATTTGCTCTCTGGTAAACTGGCTAAAAAGTTTTAAAGGGCTGAGAGAAAATACAATTATCTGTGCCAGCCCCAAAGAGCTGCAAGGGGTGAATGTTATTGATGCGGTGAAAAACTACAGCATCTGTGGCAAAAGTACTACAGAGAGGTTTGAATTAGCAAGAGCTCCCCCAAAGCCAACATTTAAACCAAAACTCACCAGGCCTAAACACGACAGCAAGCCCCCTCTGCCCCCAACTATCGGAGCCACCGAATCCAGCTCAGAACTCGAGCACGACACAGAACACATCTCCTTTCATAAAATCATAGCAGGGAGTGTGGCCCTTTTTTTGTCCGTGCTTGTGATCCTGCTAGTAATCTATGTGTCATGGAAGCGTTACCCAGCCAGTATGAAGCAGCTGCAGCAACACTCTCTCATGCGAAGGCACAGGAAAAAAAAAAGACAGTCACTGAAGCAAATGACTCCAACCACACAGGAATTTTATGTAGATTATAAACCTACCAACACTGAAACCAGTGAGATGTTGCTGAATGGAACAGGATCCTGCACGTATAACAAATCAGGCTCCAGGGAATGTGAGGTATGAACCATTGTGATAAAAAAGCTTTTAAAAGCTGGGAAATAGTGGTGCTTTGTTGAACTCTAGTGACTATAAAGGGAACATGGTTTTTTTTCACTCTTTTGGCACAGCACTTCCATGTCACTTTTTTGGTACATTCATAATACTGGTCATTTTACTCTCATACATAATCAACTCATTGAAATTTAAATACTATAAATAATGTGAAGCTTCAGCTCTGATTTAATACAATACCTATTGTACAGACCATCTAGGGATTTCATTAAAATCTCTCGTTTTCAAATAGAAAACTTCTTTCATAACTAATCCACCACATCTGCAGTGAGTGTGCCTCTGTTTGGGCAGAAAAATGACAACAATGCAAAGAAAAATGTTTTGAAGTTCATTTTATGAATCAAAGACGCATTGAATGAGCCAGGTACTATAGCTTCATATAAATTCTAGGAGTTGCTTGAGCTTAGAGATGGTGCAGGAACAGCCCTGAAAGAATGTCTGATTTTTTGTGCAATATAAGGTATGATCAAATAAGCCAGTGCTAAGTAAAAGTGTCAGGAGATCAGTGTGTGTCACAGAAAACTAAGGGGAGAGAAAAATACAGGCTTAATAAAGAAAACAGAAAAAATGTAGAATGCAGTTTACTATACTGTATGAAAATACAGAGTTTCTAGAGCTGATAACTACTAATTGAAACCTGTTCATGTGGCTTCATACAAAAGGTGCCAGTGTTTATCCCTTCTTACATCCAGTTGGCTTTCAGAAAGTAGTCAAAAGGCATTCATTAGACCAGGCGCAAAAATTCCTTATTGATGTAATTAGAGGAACACAAATGTGCAGTAGCAAATGCAAGACCACTTCCTGCACACATTTGTTTGGGTGCTCATTAGAAATTCTCTTTTCAAAACTGTCAAAAACATTTATGTGGTTAAGCAAAACCATTAAATCTGTCATTTTCTTCATTTTTTTATTTGTGGTCTGTGCTCATTAGAGTATCTAGATGTGCTTTGCACACCACCTATGTCATAGCTAAAGAAGCTTCAAGTATTTAGAAAGCCAGTCAGGGTACATTTTAGAAACACCACAGCAACTGGAAAGAGCTTCCAGTGAAAACTGGTTATTCTCTAATCAAAGGAAGAATGCATCCAAATGATCTTTAAAAAAATGACAAATGATTTTTTATCATAACCCTGCTGACATTACAAGAATTCATAGATATTCATTTTTAATGTGAAGTCATTCATCAGTGTGTTACTGGACAAACCCAGATGGCTATTTGTAATCCGGATCACTGTCCCTCTCCCTCAAAGTCATTGTATTTGCAAAATATACCATCACCCATATATTAAAATAAGTTATAACCGTCACATATTAGACAAAGGATCTTTTAAACTCTCTCTCTCATTTTTCAAATAGAACAGCATCATTAAAGAAGCTAATCAGTAATTTCATTATCTCTATTTTGTAACTTGATTTGGCTTAGTAAATTGCACGTCTTTGACCACTTGGGAGGTAATGTTTCTGCAGCGCAGTTTCACTGCAGCAGATTAGAAAAAGCAAAATCTTTTAACAGAGTGTTCTTGTTGATTCTTTGCTTACTGGGGAAAAATAATCAAAACAAATCACCTTGAACTATGCTAGATACCATGAAGCAAGGTCAGAACACATCATTTAAACAGCACTAATGCACTTAAGCTCTTTTTAGTGTAATAAAACTATTTTCTTTTTAAAGGTCTATAAAGAGAAAATAATAGAGAGTGGATGATTCATAATATACTGAACCATGTACCATGTAATTCTGGTACCTTATGTTTACTGAGTGCAAAGATTCTTACGTTCCAGCATGATTAATAATGCAGGTGCTTGGTGTACTTTAAACTGTACTGCTGAACATAATGTAATTTTCCCAAGTTGTAGTTTTGAAATTTATATAAAATGTCAGTAAAATGAACACATCTAAATCCATTAAAGAGCTACATTCTCTACAACCAAACCTTGCCTATGACTGAACTGAAGGATTAGGGTTTGCCAGAAATACAAGATTAAAACGCATCACTGTACTTTTTGGCTTCATCAGTGCCTGAAATGGTGACTAACACTATATGCATCCAAAGAGAAAAATTACATTTACCAAAAAATGAAAGGATAAAGGAAGCTATTTGGGGATGATTCCTATACTTAGAAAAATCTATTTTATAGAAATAATCCAGGATCATTTCTACATAAAAATATTCAGTGCATGTTTTAGGTAACTGTTTTCTATTTAGTATTTTCTTCCTGTATGGTCAGAATGAGGCATTAAAAAACACTTGACACATTTTAAAGTCAACCTTAAAAAATATTTTTAACTCATTCAACATCATATTTCACTGGGGACACAATCTACAATCTCTTCCAGAAGAAAATACATGTAGAAACAAAGTGCATTTTTTAAAATCTAAGTGTGTGTCGGTGTGAAAGAAATACAGGCACAAAACTGAGACCAACTATGGAGTTTCTTTAAATACCAGCCACTACTATTACTAAACTAAATTCTTCAGCATAGATGGTTAAGACAATAATGAAAATTCAACATGGTTATATTATAGACATGATTAGAAGGGCAATTTATTCAATTATTATATGAAAGATGCCAAATAGTTTATATTTATATTTTCACATATTTTCAGTGATAAACACAGATGGATGGGTAATTATCACTACAGTTATTTGATAAAGAAACTGCTGGCTCACTGTGCAGTACATAAAGGCCTGTGCCAACAATCCCCAACTGAATGGCTAAGAGGTCTGAGTTGAATAATGGTTATTAAATCCAGTTGTGGTGACAACGGGTTATCAAATGGTTTAATCTAGCCTCAAACTATGTTATCTATAGATTAAAAATACCATGTTTGAATTTAGGTAAAGTCCTAGGTTGACCAAACCATGTTACCATTTAGCTGCACAATTTAACAACTGTGTTAACACCACCTGTTTTGGCTGTCTATACAGCACAGTCCTGGTGTCGCAAATCCTAACCGTTTTGATTTCCAATCCTACAGGGTAAATTCCACTGAACTACAGTAAGTTCTGGTTAAAAACACACTCCTTTCATGAAAAACAGGTGGAGGTTTTTTAAGATTGCAGAATGATATGACCCTTCTCATTCTTCCTCAAATATGAGCAAATAACTCTACTCCTGGCCCAGATTTTGCCTCTCTTAGGGCACCTTTGTGCCACTCTGTCATAAAGCTACCCTCAACTGCACCACTGGAGGATTTCTCTTATATAGAGAGGAATCAAGAGGTGTTGTACAGCAGCCATAGTCCCTTTTATGCCACCCCACCAGATTGCCAGTGTATGGGCCTGGCTGGAGGAAGTGGGTATGGATAGAATTCCTTTATGTGCCAGTGATCTCCAGGTACCCTTAATTTACACCTTGGACTTGAGTAGTGTCAGGACACTCCAGAAATAGGGGAGCACCAAGATGGCTTGAAGCCAGTGATGCCTTCTCCCATTCCTCCTCCAAAGAGTGCTCCTTGGCCACAGATCAGGACAAGAGGCCCTTCATTCCAGATATAATGTGCTATATCCCTGGGTATGTCTACACTTAAAATACTACGGTGGCTCAGCTGCACTACTTCAATATAGACACTACTTATGCCAACAAGAGAGATTCTCTTGTCAGCATAGGAACCTCCGCCTCCCCAACACTTCCATTGACCTAGCACTGTCTACATGAGGAGTTAGGTCGGTATAATTGTTTCTAGGAGTGTGGATTTTTCACACACCCTGAGTCATAGCTATACGAAGTAATTTCCTAGTGTAGGCCAGGCCCCTGTCTACTGTTTTTTTGTTCCCTTTTGTTTTTCAGTGGATTTGTATTTTATATTTTTTTAAAGTGATATGAACAGAAACAAGCACAAAATCAGCACCCCAGAAACCCTAAATAGAGCTAGTGAATAACTGATTTTTCAGTTCAGCCAGCAAACTGAAAAATCAGGAGAAAATATTTGGTTCAGTTCCAAAAATGTTTAGAATTTTCTCACAAATTTGAAAAGTCTATTTCAGGCCAGGAAAGTGTCACAGATAGAAAGTGGGAACATATCTCCCCTTTTATAACCTTTAGCCCAGTGGTTAGACACTTGCCAGGGATGTGAAACACCCAAGTTTGAATCCCTAGTCTGGAGCAAGACTTGAATTTAGATTCAAATCTTTTCTTTGCTGGATTCAAAGATCTGAATCCACATCTCCTATCTCCTAGATAAGTGACTGACTGACTGACTCTACAGACTGATGATAATCTCTCTCTCTCTCTGGCACACTGAACATTTAAGTATTTTTTTCCATTGTGGAACAGCTTCAACAGGAGAGACTGAGGAGAATAGCCTGGTAGTTAGGATGCTCACCTAGTAAAGAGGAGATCTGAGTTCAAGTCCCAGCTCCACTGAATATTTAAGTATTTATACCAAGAAGTGGGACAGTTTCCAAAATAGAGACTGAGAGCAACTCGTCCCAGCACAGCTTTTCACCTGGTGGTAGGTCACCTACCTAGGTGGGAGGAGCTCTGAGTTTAAGTGCCTGCTCCAGAGCAAGAATTCTAACCTTGGTCTCCCACAACCCAGGCAAGGGCTCTAAACATTGGGCTAACGGTCATAAAAGAAAGGGAGAGGCAGACACAGTTTCCTAGCTCTGTAACCCAGTGAAGTCCGATATAAAAATATAATTTTTATAAATGTACTGTATAACTTTCCTGAAAAGGTAATTGGATATTTTGACATAGTTTACTACATTCTAATGGTTTGCAGAATAGTCAGCCACCCAACTCTAGATAAATATTCTTTCAGCTGAATTTGCGTGGAACCATAGTGACATCCAGTGGCAGATTAGATTAATCACAGGTGTGTCTCTATTTCAGTTCACACTCACGTTTTGGCTTTAACTTTGTCTTGTGCTATACATCATAGTAGTAGCATATAGTTCCCTTCCAACTCTAAGTATTCAACTGCACTGTAATCACAGTGCTAAGTATTCAACTGCACTGTAATCACATTTATTTCACATTTCTGCATATGGGTCTTAATCTAAATTAATTCAGTGAGTGAAAAAAGAAAGTGGCAGCAGTATAAAAATGCTGTCAAGAAATGTGCAGAGTTGTAATTGTTATCACATATCATTGCATTGCTAGCAGCTAATGAAAGGTTCATATAAGAAATGCAAGGTGCAGGCAAGAATTAAATAATTATTATATATTTATAAAGTGTCATTAACTAGCATCAAGATATCATAAAATAAGTTCAAAACAGTACATTCAACAGCAAGAAAGAAGAGAAATATTTTAAGTGCAATTTTTAAATATTGAAACACTTGATCAGATATCAAATGGAAGGGCATTCAACCAACTTGATGTCAAATTAGAAAAAACCCAGTACCTGGGAAAATGCACATGCTAAAGAAAGCACAAAAAGCCAACTATCTGACCAAGAGTGTAAAGCCCTTTTGTGAATTCACAAAAAAAACAAAAACAAAAACCACTAATTTAAAGGTATGAGAGCGCCAAGGTGCGTGAAGCAATACTTTTTTTGTCAGAGCTTCTTCTATCAAGAGAAGTTGGTCTAATAAAGGAAAGTATTAACTCACTCACCTTGTCTCTGAAATCCTGGGGCCAACATGTCTACAACACTATTAACCAAGGGATGTAAGACTTATTCACTACATTAATGCTTTGCTTGTCAATGGATATCGAGTAGCTTTGCAATCATTGACTATATAGCTTAACCAAACACTTACTAGCCCTAGCCAACACTGAACTGCAGCAATTGCTGGAGCAGAGAGCAGCAGTTGTTTAATAAAACTCATAGCAACTCTACCCAAAAAGTACAAGAAGTTTTTTAACAAGTGGGTGAAACAAGTGGCCTACTGAAGTCAATGAAAGCTTTGACATGGACTTCAGTGTGGCCCAATCTTTCAGCCAGTGTGTCGAAGTGAAACTGCAGGAAGAATTTAAGTAAACAGAATTATCTGAAGTTGAATTTAGCCAGGACACCAGAGTCACTACCTATACTGGAAAATACTACAAGCTCTTTAATGGCCAGATGGAGTCAATGGCTTTGATTTTCCATCTCATCTGAAAGATGGCAACTTTAGAGTACAGTGTCCCTTAATCTACTTGAATATTCATTTAACTCTGACTCAGGAACAACACAGAAAACTGTGATAATGAGTATGTACTCAGGCGTTTGTCTTAAGGTAACCCATTATGTTCATAATTTCATCCCTTGACTTTTCTCCCATCTCACCTTGCGAGATCTGATGTTATCACAGAACAAGATTATATGGGTAAAGATTTAAATTTTATCCTCATGCTGACCGGTAGGCCAGTCTAACTAGTGACATAACGGCATGACATGAGGGAAATAGGGTGCAGAAAAGTTTAGTCACATCACTATTCTGAATGGCTTATAAATAATATTTCAACTAACAGTGCAATTAGAAAACTTCACATCTTAGAAACTAGCACAACCTTGTTAAAGCAATGAGCATGCAGCAGTCACCATCATGAAGTCAGCATTTTCTAACAGTTATCATGCATTGTCTCTTGGCATATGGCAGCATTTCCTATATTTGTAATGGTTATAACTGTGGTATAGTCAATACCATGGTATGGCAATGGTTGGTAAATTTTTAATGCCTGCTAGTGTAGGTGCCACCATGTAATGCTAGTTGAAGAGGGGAGAGCTCATGAGTGGGACTGCGTGAGTCCTGTTGTCATAGTACATGGTTGTGGGTACATCTCCCATTTCCCCTGGTTACACGTATGTTAAAAGGGGGGCAAGATTAAGTAAAAAGTGCCTGGATTCTTACTCGGAGAAAGAAGATTTGTGCATTTCCAAAAAACATTAATATATTTAGATTTTTTTTAATGTTCTCATCTAGTGCTCTGGGCATGTATAAACCTTGATACTAATCTTTTACCCACTTTTACCTTACATCTGCCTTAAGTGTGGATAAGAGTTATTTTCTGGAGATGTTAGAGATATGTGCATGGAAATCTGGATGTGAATTGATCTGTGAGCAATTCAAACATTTTGCGTTGAAATATTTTGTTACCTCCTGCATAATGCTTTTTAGTACTTCTAGCATTAATGTCATGCTGCTAGTTATGATGAATCAATGAGAATATAATATTATCCCTGCTGTGCTGAGTTTCAGAGGTATTAATTCTGCTGTTAATGTCAAAGTGGCAGGCTGTCAGCTACCACGTATGGGTATGACAAGGATACTCAGTGAAAAGAGCTTTTGAAGTAGTTCTATGTCTCTTCCTTAACCACCTATGCCACAATTAATGCTGGGTAAATCTCCCACTGACGTTCAGTTGGAGTTGAGCATCTAACTGCTCTGTCTAAAACTCTTCCCAAAAAAGTTTGAATTTGGTTGGTGTTTAAGCTTCCTCCACAAGATGGGATTCTTTGCTCTGACAGTTGACGTAAGGCCCCTCTAAGCAAGGCTTCCTTGCTGAAGGCTTTGGCAAGTCTATCAGAGGTAAGGGACTGCAGTTATATCTCAGTGGAATAGTAGATGGCGGAGTGGAAGTCTTCGCTTCATTAAGTGCTTAGCATTACATTTCTAAACAAATCATCATAGATAAGATCCTCTGCTTTTTCCCTGTCCCTTCACCTACTTCTTTGTCCACTCCTCCAAACCTCACTCAATCCCTTGCACTCCATTAATGTCCCACTGGCTCCTGTATTTCCTTCATCCCACCCTCCATGCCCTGCCAATGTTCTCTTCCATATTCTTCCCCCTAACCATTTCTAGGCTGAGCCAGAAGAAGTTAGGCATTTCAAGCAAATGTTCAGGACACCCTGGGCAAGGTCCTCATCTGCAGTAAATAGTCATGATTCCATCATAACTATTTATACCAGCATTTCTGATTTTAGTCAGTCTTTCTAGAAACTCTAAGAACATAAGAATGGCCAAACTGGGTCAGACCAACGGGCTAGCTATCCCAGGTTCCTGTCTTCTAGTTTGGGATGAGATGCAGCAACATTTCAGGAAAATTGGTTGCTTTTTGGTGGGGGAGGGAAGTGGTTGAAAATAGGATGTACAATGGGAAAACAGTTGCCACCTTATTAAGAGTGGCTACTGATGATTCTCTCTCTATATTTAAAGTAACAGCTTTTTTGAGCCTTGGAAAAAGTTTTATTGGAGCTTGCTTTAAGTGTTGGACAAAGGTTCAGAAGTTCTTATTTTAACCAAGCTAGTTAGTCCACTAGTAATTGCAAATCATATCATATTCGCCCAAAACATTTAATGATTATTTGAGAACAGGTTTTTTTCTCTCTCTCTAAAGCATATCAAGTTCAGTTTAATATTCCGGCATATTAGATTTCTACTGACATCACAGAATGTTACTCAGAGTATAATATCCTTCCACATCACAGTATTATAGCAATATAGTAATATATGACTCATATGTTCAAAGCAGTGCACCAGGTTCTATTCTGCATTGTCTTATACCAACCAGCTTCTTCTCATTCACACTGTAGTACACTGAATACAAATCCATACCATATATTAGCAATTCAGCACAGGTTAAGTTCACATATTGCAGCTGTGATTCACACTGCAACATACTGTCTTCCAATTTCATAATACCAGAGATTTACAGTATACAGTACTGAGCAGGAACTGTGGAACCAGTCCTTAATTGTTTCTACAGCGGTGATTAACTAGCTTTTCTTATTTTTTTTTAATTTCTCTAATTGAATTCAGATTAAATATTAAGTGCAAGATCACACTTGACAGTTATTTCTAAGCTACAATGTCAACATTATCATGGGCATGCAGCAAAATCTACCCGGTAGTATTGATAATACTGTACATTGCTATTGCCACATAGTTTATTTGCCCTTGTTTAAAAAACACTTCCCTTCACACATGTATGATTTTGGATAGTAAGTTTCTAAATCATGTATCTAAATCAAAATGACTACATAAAAATATGTTTCGTCATGAATAGCTCATAGCTATAAGAACATATGTTTTTATCATGTGTGTTCTCTTTTAAATGCAGTCCCACATTAAAGCTTTACAAATTCTAAATCTTCATTATTGGTTTAATGTTCTCAACAACAGAATGTCAAAAATAAAAACAGAGCTGCTATAGGGAAGCAGTGAGCTCTGTGAAGCAGTATGCATTTGATATTTTCTAGTAAAGCTCTTTCCAGATTGAAGGTTCTGAATTTACTTCCAAACATTTATTTTATAGCTTAAGGAAATCTAAATACAAATACAGTCTCAACATTCTGAATTTCTATAACTGATGTCATTGGAGAACATGAAGTTATTTTTAAATAATAAACTATTGCCTAGCTGACCAGAAGGCAATGACTTTGTAGTGAGAAAAGTAACTGTGAACTGCATGTCTTTAAATCATCTGTTGCATAAAGCAGCAGGATTCTGTTGGGGGTGTGTTTATGAATGTTTTAATAAGAACACAATCACAGAAATCTCTCTGTTGTAAAATGGAAGCTGTCTTTTCTTCACCTACTACAATCTATAAATCAGATGGTCCATTTACAATAGGAATAATCTTTTTGTGGCAGTGTAAAATAATTTTAATAGTAGGCTGAATTATTAAACTTGAGACTATATTTTAGTTGGATTTTAATAGTATTTTGAATTAAAGCTACTCTATATCAGAAACTCTACATAAAAATCTCTGGTTTCTTTCCTCAATCCCACAGAACTAGTGATTTATATGGTTTGGTTTCATGTATAAACTGGCATGGCAAATACTAAATTTAACAAAGCCAATTTCTTTTAAAGCCTCATCACACTAATTACATTCATCTAGTGTGTAAAATACATTTTGTCAGTAAAGAACAGAGGACTTCAATTAAATGTAAATCCTTATTCAGCACTATAAGCTTAGTGGCTCCAAGTCATTAATGAGGTGGTAAAAGAAAATGCTCCTAGATACAGACTCTGTACTGAGAAATCATTACAAGTATTCATCATTTCCACTTAGTCCATATGCTTAAGAAATTAGCCTATATTCATTGCAATACCCTGTTTATCAAAAAAAGGGAGAAGATACCAAAATACAAGCATCTCTAAATGTATACAAAACACTTTCCAAGGGAGGCCGCCTTTCCCTAGCCTCCAGAACTCCCAAAATATCTAATGTGGCATTCTGTCTGACTGCTAGCTGCCTTGAATGGTGGCACCAATTAAAACTCAGACATCCACTGCATGGCGCTCACTGCAGCCTGCCATCAAGCAACATTATTTAAACATTTGTTTGACGCTGAAATCAGTCACAGCTGCTAAATCTGTGAAACACCCTGCTCTTTCCTCAGGCAGCCAGAAGACAGAAGGGCTTCAGTGGGAAGCCATGCTAGTAGATACCCACAGGTAGCAAAACTCTGCCACAGAAGAACATGAGGTTCTTTATGTATGTTTAGTTCTTTGAACTTGTACAGGAAAAGAGGCTTTAAACAGAACAAATGATGTTGTCAAAATTTTACCTTAAGGCAACTATGAAAAGTTCTGCTCACCAGGTCTGGCCAAAAATTTTTTCTTCTTCGTTCTTCACCATAACGGTAGAGATAGGTGGTGGAACATGCTTGAGGCTGCTCTGGGTTAGTTCATTCATAATATCCATGGAAGTATGTGAAAAAAGTAACAGTTGCAACCATTAGGGGAACATGTCATATTCCCACCAACAGTTTACTATCTTGTTCCTTTCAATGCATCAGCAACAGGACTTATTCATTTTCACCCCAGTTCCCCACCCCCAACAATTTTTTAATGCAGCCATGCCTGTGGGGAGAACTGTGTTACAGTAGACGAATTCACAGTCCTGAGTTAGGTGGATCTACAAAGATTGTTCAGGTCAGGCATATTTTTACAAAAGGGTAAAACGTCACCATTCGTTACTTTGTCAGGTTTTTCTGCCTCTTCATAATCTTCTTTTCTGTTTTAATGTTTTATATCTCAGAAATGAGAGAGACTCCAAAGGCTGTACGTAGATATTAGCTTCTCTGAAAGCCCTAGACCCCAATCAAGCAAAGATAATTCTGTGTCCAAAGTTCCTTGCTCCCAAACAAATACACTTCTAAAGGCAAAGGAACTCCCAAGCACAGGTAAATGTTAGCTAATTGTGAAGCAAAGGGGCAGAATTCTTCATCTGACTATGCGTCCAGAGCAAGAATTATACATGAAAGTGTATTCCAGCAATAGAGATTTTAATTTTCAGTAGGTAACAAGAAAGGAATATGGGGGAAAAGAGAGATGGCAAAAGATAAAGCAGAAAGAGCAACCTCTGTCTTGCCTGACTCTTCAAACTAGAAAAGAAATGGGTAAGGGTGGCCAAGTAGAAAGAAAATAAACTCAATGGGCAGAAAGACATGTTGGCTCCTCATCGCATGCATGCAACGTATTTACCCCCATTTACCACTTAGACCTTAAATCAAAGGGCCCAATTGTACTTCCAGTGGAGCTGCACTGCAAGGAAGAGGGAATGAAGTATTGGGGACACAGATCCACTGCATCATTACCACCTCGCCCAGCCACAACCTTTGCGAGACGCAGTGCTGACAACAGCTCCAGCACAGTGCTGACAACAGCTCCAGTGCACATCCCTGCACTCCAGGAGCATAGAGTGCAGTTTTAGGAGTGCTAAGAGAGGGAAACTCTCTTCATTTAGGGCAGCTGTAATTTGGCCACAGCAACTTCTGACTGTGTTAACTGTAAGACATTAAAAGATGGTAATTAAGGTGACACAGTTGAATATTTGTATTCACAAGGGACTCAGGAGTTTGCCTGTATCTGAGAGTTTCATTGAGAAATGCAAGTTGGAAAAAGGTGCATTGGCTATAACCAAATTCAAGCACAGAAGCAAGCAAACTCCCAAGTGCATTACTGTTTTATGTTAACTATGGCTTGAATAGTTAATATATTCAGAATGTTTAATGTCATTTATTGATCACTAAGCATTACATCCATCCTCCCTGTAAAGGGACATATATGTACCTTCACAAGCACAGTGCTAACTGGCTCTAGATGCCATCTTTTAGTAGTGGCAAGCCCTGGCTTTGAGTGCCTGTGTGGGTAATGTGACCATCTGGTCCACAGAGAAGAAAAGGGACCTACAACCATCTCTCCAAGATAAATGCGTTGTCTTTTAGCTTAAGTGCTAGAGGTCTGTCTTTTAGTAGGTAAAAGATCCAGGGTTGTGCTCCCAGCTCTGTGCACACGTGATTTATATAGTACACTGATTCATTATGGCAGAATTTATATACACTCTTCCTTCATTACTGGTTTCTGCCCTGCTCCATGAGCCCTTTCCTAATAATAACTACCATACTGGTAACTCGGTCAATGTTATCCCCCTTTTAGTTTCTGTCTTGGGTAGTATCTTGTTTCAAGGCCAATATTGTTGATATCTGTTAAAACCATTTAGTCCTATGTTATTTTTTAGTAATTTCTTTAAATGGAGAATTGATGTTGTAAGGTTGAAACCTTTGTTTATAGGTCTCAAGTAGAACTACACTGGCTTTGTAATAAGAGACGTGAATTATAGTGAAACAACTCATTTCCTTAAAAGCTAAAATCAAACAATATTTCCAAAATCCACACCTTCGTCATGAAACCTGTACCACCAAGCCAGACAAGTTTTAATGAAAAATCATCATAATGTTCAAAGAAGAGTTCTGCACTAGAAATCAATGTCTAGGTTATTGCTGAGTTACTGGCCTTACTGTAACAGCATTCTGATTAGTTTAGAAGAAGGCATTTGATTTCCTAAATCCATTCTGTATTTTGATAGGGCTGCCTCTGTCAGGATTTTGTAGCAGGCTCGCATTTCAACCAAATTGGTTTGTAATGTTAATGTCAATGATTTATTGTGGCACTACATGTATATTACAGCCAGGACGTCTTTATACTGGAAAAAGGCAGCAGATTTGCCTAAGGCTAATTTCATAGTAGTTTAATTATTAAAAAACATCTTCCATTTTTTCTATGCACTTGAGAAGGCTTGGGGGAATGGCAGCCTTGGAAAAAGAAGTCCTCTATTTATCGACAGGGTACTTTACAAGGCAGACAGCTACACTGGAGTGTATAGACAACATTTCTTCAGCTGATCTGGTTAATTAAAATGCATGGTTATAACTGGCTCTCTCAGAGCTACAGCTGAATAATCTGTGACTCCTTTTTCCTCAGTGCCATAATGCACTTTGGGTCTATTTAATAGGACTATTTTAAGACAGTTTAATCAAAGATTTATAACCTACATGCTGGCACAGGAATTCCTTCCTTTCCTGTAAGACATCCAAATGAAAACAAGCATTTTGGTGGAGAATCCCTTGAATATTTGTAACCTGTGCTCTTACCTGTGCCCCTTTTTCAATACAATTTGAACTTCATTTTGTATCAGCATTGGAAATGGTGACTTGAGACCTTCCCTCCCAAACAAAACCAAACCATCATATTAGGAGACTGACAAATTGTTTTTAGAATAAATCATTAAGAACATTTTTGCTGAATGAATTCAGACATGTCTGGTAGGGAGAGATGAGAAAGGGGACAGCTGCAATTCTGATAGAAAATCTATTCCAGGCAGTAGATGCAGCAGAATTGGAAGTGGAGTGAAAATTCACATTTAATTTAGCATTTGCAAATATATCATGGTGATGTATGGTACCAACATAGATGGAGGAAGTATGGAGGAGATTTTTAAAGGAGAATTTGCTTTGCAGGTCTGTGGGGATGAAATAGGATCTGAAACAGTCTAGAACAAAATGGTCTCAAATTTGACATCCAAAAATGGTGAAAATCTAACCCATGAGTAGGTGTGCCGAAGGCAGTACTAGAGTACTGTGCGGGTCCTGGCCACCAGTCCGGGGGGCTCTGCATTTGAATTTAATTTCAAATGAAGCTTCTTAAACATTTTTAAAACCTTATTTACTTTACATACAACAGTAGTTTAGTTATATATAATAGACTTATAGAAAGAGACTGTCTAAAATGTTAAAATGTATTACTGGCACGCGAATCCTTAAATTAGAGAGAATAAATGAAGACTCGGCACACCACTTCTGAAAGGTTGCCATCCCGTGATCTAGCCTCTTCCTTTCCTGTTTCTCAGTTTAGCCAGCTGTAAAATCTTTAAAAGACCTGTAGAGCTTATTCATTCAATATTTGTAAAGCATTAGTCCAAGATGGCAAAATGCTTTAAAGATGCTACATGGACCTAATCTTTATTTCAAAAGGCTTGGATCAATCCTATGTATGTAAAATATTATATTTAGATCCCTGTCTAGTTTTGGAAAGGACATCACAGCCTGGAATCAAGCTATTTATTTAATTTTTGCACTGAGCTCTCCTGAGTATTCAGAAGTATGTCTGCTTCCATAAAGTTGAAGTTCTTCCTTTTATGAAGACCTTTTCTTTTCTGTGGTTTCAGACCTAATAATATTCTTAGGTTGTCAAGGAGTCTGCTGGCCTCCTAGGTAGGTTAGACAAACTTCAGAACTGCCCTAGTTTATATTCAGCTGCCCAATACGACCTGCTAAGATTAGTTAAAATGCACTATTGCTCCAGCCACACCCTCCTCTTCCTTGCTGGATTCCCTTGGCTCATATCCTATGATGGGGATTGTAAAATGGTGGCTTTGTGCTGCGCAGAAAAACCCATGCACTAAGGGTATTCCACTGGAGCAGGGGGGTAGATCCATTATCTTTACGTCCCTTTTATGAAAGCAGAGAAAAATCAGACAGTGAAGAATCATTTGCCCCCATCTCTGGCACAATTTTGATTTTCTTTAATGGAGAAGACCATGTGCCCTTTGAGTTTTTCAATAGTATCATTAGCTTTCTCAGGTTAACCACCAGCACAGACACAGGCTGTTCTTTACAAAGTGCTGTTTTACTTGACTGTAGTAATATTGAATATGGCAATAACAAGATAATAGCAGCAACCTTATGCTTTCCTAATTCCATTAATGTTCCAGAAATCAAAATTTTCAGAACCTATGGGAGTGGAGCCAATAGCCATGTCAGTGACCATTAACCTTCCCTGTATTCTCTTCTTTTTTAAGTTCCTGGAGTTTAATTCCAATATTGTAGCCTAAAGGCTGTGGAGTTGGAATCGCAGTAAGATATAGCATAGAGCAAACAAACATGTGATGCTTTCAAATTCCAAAGACGGGATTGTAGTGGTGGATTCTGACTTGTGAGGCAATGAAAGGAAATCCTTGAATCCCAGGCAGTTAATTGACACCTCTAGAGACAGCACCCGTCCTCCACCTGTACTTCTCTCCCCCAGTCCAAAGTCAAAATATATGCTAAGGCATTTGACATATTTTCTAATATCTTTGAACCAGTTTATCATTTTATTTGCCACCTGTCTATACAAGATGCTTCTTATGAGAATACTGTACATTTTGTTCCATGGCCCAGTTTAGAGTAATTCTCCAAATGATCCAGAAAAGCAGTGATGGGGAGGCAATTATCTGATAGACTCTCAGGTTTGCAACTTCTTGTTAGAATACTGGATGGCTTAAGGTGGGGATTTGGAATGCAATATTCAATTCTTCACCTTTAGGCCAATGACATGAATGCATTGGAAATTTTTTCAGACTCTTGTTATAGGTTAGAAAAATCTCTCACTCATAAATCCAAACTCTCTACCATTCATTTCATTCTGGTTATTTGATTAGATAGCAAGTATTAACCAACAGTTCTTCAGAGGATAAATGTTCCATATAAGACAAAAGTGGACTTGCCTCGAGCTTACAAATGCTGTACACACAATGGGTGCTTTTGCAGATATGCTTACCACAGAGTCTAATATATGTTTCTAAAAGTTTAGCCTTCTACATCACCTTCAATACTCTTAGAAAAGGAAGCCTAGCTCTATCATATGAATTTTACATAAAACTGACTTATGATGCTGTTTGAGGGGATCAAATTCCCAGAAATTCAGGGCAGAGAAGCCAAGCAGCGGGGAAACGTGGCTAAGCAGTACCATTTCCTCAAAAAAGAAACAGCTCCAGACATAGCTGCAATGAGCAAGCCTATCTGTACAGCAAGAGGGGCATGGCTATTGGGATGTGGTAAAGATCATGTTACAAATGCTCAGTACACCATATTCCCCTCTCAGTAAGCCTGCAGAATAAGTTAGAGTGCTCTGAACAGCAATAACTTCCCCTTCTCCGCATGATCTTCACACACTTCGGAGGAGGGATGCATGAATGGGAGGCTGGAAGAGCCAGAAAATGATAATATGGCAACTTTGCCAATGCTGCCAATTCTAGAGGCATATGTCAGGGAGTACACAGCATCAGAGGAGGACTCTGTGTATGGCTTAAGTTTTAGGGCAGGCAGCATCACTGGATCACCAATTGACATGACAAACTGCGGCCACACACTCTCCTTCAGTCCCACAAAGATAATACAGTAGACTCAGGACTCTCAAATTTACAGAACTGTAATGATCTGTGCTCTTGTTTCACACAGAAAGTGGAACATAGGACATAGTGATTTTCAAAAGAGGACGTTAACTTTCAGAAGTGGCACCAGGTCCTTGATATAGCATAATATGGTAAAACCTAGGCAATTTCTCTCAGTGACGCGGTTTACAAACCACTCACTAACGCAAAGGCAGGGGGAAGGCTGGAGCAGTACTGGGTCAGGAAAGTTCCATCTCTTAGGCGCTGCTGAGCATGCTCCTGGAGAGAGGAGCAGTATTACAAAATAAATAAATAAATAAAATAAAGCTCCAGCAGCTCAAGCAAGTTGGGGAGAAGGAAAGAAGGAATTTCCAGGAGAAGCACTGTTCTGAGACAAAAGGAGGAGTTCTTACTGAGGAGGTCATGGCTGCGAGTCTTCTCCTCCCTGGCCTCCAACCTTTGAGACATCACTCCAGAGGCAGGGAGAACCATGTGTGGGGGCATCAGAGGTTTGCCTGCATCATCCCTGAACCTCTGAGGTTTGGAGCAAAGGACTATAATCAAACAGCAGCCAGAGCCCAAACAGACATCATGTGGGGTAAGAAGTGGCCCAGGGAAAAGTGAACAAGGTGTGGGCCAAGCATAGACCAGCCTGTGCTGTTGCATGTTCCGGACACTGGACTGGGACCTGGTGGAGTGGAAGGGCCTGAGTCTCTCTACCCATCCCAGATTCCCATATGCCAAACCTTGGGATGGGCAGGCCTAGAGGCTTCCTGATAAAGAAGCTGACCCAATTAAACTCCATCCAGGGATCCTGGACACATTAGGCAATGAGAAAGACTGGGGCAGCAGGCCCTGACCCCTAGATCTACTGACTGAACTGGCAACCTCGCTATGCTGTCTCTATTAAAATTTCCATTGGGTCACCTGTGAGCCAGCAATTAGAAAACTCATGATGTTTGTAAATAGAATGTGTAAAGGAAGAAAACACTCCAGGGAAAAAATGATTTCTTGGAGGGAGGCCTTTTTATACTCTACTCTCAAAATGCGTTAATTGATCAGAATACACTGCCTTCTGCACCATGCAAGGCTGGTCAACCTATTTAGCAAAGAAGATGACTAGATTACTGAGTCTTTATTTTTCCTTGTACAGGATGCAGCTTTAAGGACTCAGGCCATGCTGACATATAGGTCAAGAAATGCTGATTTTGCCCTTGAGATAGCGTCCCAAGACTTCAGAGAACTACAAGTGTGGTGAACACTGTTCAGCATAAGGGGAGAGGGTGACTGTTTTTACACCTTTTTTCAGAAGTTATTCAAGACTATGAGCATGAAATTTCATTTCTGTAAGGCTTTGGACTGCTGTCCTTACCATAGTAAGTAGAGATATGTGTCAGGAAAGGACACATGCAACATTATGACATCAGAGGCACCTGTGACCATGTCACTGCTAAGATAAGGAGAATTTAGGCTACTGGATTCTTCATAGACCCCGTGAAAGCCATTTTTTTAAAAATTGAGTCATTCCTGCCCTTAGTCAAAACCAGGTTTGTTTTCTTCCTGCTCTCCCTTATATTCTTTTGAAAAAATGTTAGCAGTAGCTAAGAGCATAAAGACACAGCTTTGCTTTGCATTGTACTGTGAAAAAAGAACTACATATTCCCTTGCTTTGCTTGGTGTAAGAAGAAATAAAAGTTGTCACTCTCGCAAGTAATTATTGTTCTTATACAATTAGTTTCTATATCAAAGAAAAAAGCTACTTGATTTTCCAGCAAATGCTAATTCAAAGCAATAGCTCATGAAGTCAGTTATTTATTAATTCCTTTAGACTTTTTTAATTAAGAATTTAACCTTCCCCCTCATGCTACATAATAAAATAAATTAGTTGTAATTAGAAATCAATGTCACTCCTCTAAATAATTTTAAACAACAACAAAACATTGTATCACCTTTCATTACAGAATTTCAAAGCATTTCACATGGCTGGGTAAGTATTAATTAATTATTATTTATAAAGGAATAAAAAGAGGCACTATGCGGTTAACTGGCTTGCTCATTGAGAGTCAATGGCAGAGGGGGACCAGAAATCAAAGTCTCCTGACTTTCAGTCTTTAGCATGAACCACTAGAACATGCTGCCTCCTTTATTCAAAACAAGTTCTAGAATGATTTTATTTCAAAGTATGCCTCCCCCGGGCATGACTGGTGCCTGGTTAATGTTTTCACATTAAGTGGTGATCTACACAAGTTATTTCTACAACAGCAGCTTCACAGAACTTTCATTCTTCAGTGAGCTTTAGGATGAGCTCTCCCGACTGGAGAATTATCTTTTTTTTTATTGATTGTGAAATATCTGCTCATCTGTACAAGTATTTTCTAGTGGCAAAGACACTGTAGCTGCTCTGTTAGGGGCTGACTGTGTGAGGTGCTGAGATGGCTTAAACTTGCAAAAGGCTAGGAAGATGCACACCTGAGGCTACGTCTACACTACAGAATAATTCCGAATTACATTAAACCGGTTTTATAAAACAGATATTATAAATTCGATTTCACGCGGCCACATTAGGCACAGTAATTCGGCAGTGTGCGTCCATGGTCCGAGGCTAGCGTCGATTTCTGGAGCGTTGCATTGTGGGTAGCTATTCCATAGCAATCCCATAGTTCCCGCAGTCTCCCCCACCCATTGGAATTCTGGGTTGAATCATTGTCGTGGGTGGTTCTAGGTAAATGTCGTCAGTCATTCCTTCCTCCGGAAAAACAACAGCAGACAATCCTTTCGCGCCCTTTTTCCCTGGATTGCCCTGGCAGACGCCATACCACGGCAACCATGGAGCCCGTTCAGCTTTTATTTCTTTACAGGCACCATATGTGCACTGGATGCCGCGGACAGAGGCGATACTCCAGCGCTACACAGCACCATTCATTTGCTTTTGCATGATAGCAGAGATGGTTACCAGTCGTTCTGTACCATCTACTGCTGGAGTAAACTGGCAATGAGATGACGGTTATCTCTCCCCCTCTGTACTGTCTCCTGCTATCATGAGTGCCCCTGGCTGAGATCGGCCGGGGGCGCAAAAGCAAAACTGGGAATGACTCCCCGAGTCAATCCCTCCTTTATGGTTTCTAAAAATAGAGTCAGTCCTGCCTAGAATATGGGGCTAAGTGTCCCACTCGAGGACCCGTGCTATCGAGCAGCACAGGAGCCTCCGGTCAGTATTTCCCGCCGGGGTTGCCCTGACAACAACCCACCCGTTGCTTCCCTCCTCCCCAACCTCCTGGCACGCCTCACGTCGCAGTGCCCCGCCATTCTGTGTCATAATATAAAGATGCAAGGTAAAAGAACACATGAGTTTTTAAGTAATGAGGGGGAGGAGCCCTCCAGTGCTAACGATCAGTCCAGGCAGAACATTAATCGGTGCAGGGAGAGGAAGCCAGCATGCCTGGCGCTAATGATGTTCAAGGCAGTACAGAATCTGTTTCTTCTACACAGAGAAAGGGACGGGGCATGATGAAGCTCACCCCACAGTTGCTATGATGAAGACGGTTACCAGCCGTTCTGTACCATCTACTGGGAATGACTGAGTCCCTTCTATTTACTTCAGGGCCCCGGCCAGTCTCACTCGAGAGCCAGCCAGAAGCACTCATGGGCTGATGTGAACGATGGATATCAGTCATTATGCACCGTCTGCCACCGGGAGGGGAGAAGAGCGCCGATATCTGCTTCGCTCATCTGCAGCAGGTCTACCAGCAGCATCCGTAAAGGGTGACCTTGAAGAAAGTCAAGAAACTATTTATTTCCCTTCTTTCATGTACGGGGGCGAGAAATAAATGACAGACTATTCCCTGAACCACGCGGACAATGTGTTGACCCTACAGTCATTAGGAGCTCAGCCAAGTAAATTGCAAATACTTTTCGGAGAAAACTGCTGTGGACTGTGAATAGCTGGAGTCCATCACTACCCCCTCCCTCTGTCCCTCCATGAAGCGTCCGATTTAAGTCTCGAGTCCTTGTACGTGTCACGCAGCACTGGTAGACCTGGAGATTTTTTTTTCCAACGCTTTGGCATTATCGTCTTTCCGTAACAGAGCCTGAATAGAACAGATTTGTCAATCCCCATATCAGCGCGATCAAGATCGCCACTATCTCCCGATAGGTCCACCCTGGCGAGCATCTTTTTGGCTTCGGACTGCATCACCACTTCTCGTTGGGCGTGATCTAGAGCTCCATGCTGGGCAACAGAAAATAATTCAAAAGTTTCGTGGGGCTTTTCCTGTTTACCTGCCACAATGCAGTCCGCAGGTTTTTTCAAGATTCTGTTCTCAGAAGCGGTTCATGGTACTGCCACTGCTGGGATACCCTCTCCGGAGAGGTCCAAATATGTCGTTTCTATCACACTACAGAATCCGAAGTAATACTATCGATTTAGCGTTACTTCCTCTGTTTGTAGGAGTACAGAAATCGATTTAAAGAGCCCTTTAAATCGATTTAAAGAGCACTGTAGTGTGGACGGGTACAGCGTTAAATCGATTTAACACTGTTAAAATCGATTTAACGGTGTAGTGTGGACCAGGCCTGAGTTCCTAACCCATGCTCCATGCTGGTGAAGCTTAAGAGGCCCAGATAGTAACTGGTTCCTGCTCCTTCAACTGTACTAAAGATAGCACCTTAGCCTCAGGCTCTCCACCTCATCAGATCTGCTTAAGCACATTTTTCTCCATCTTATCGGATGGCTATTGTCTCCACTTATGCAGTAAGCACATGCTCCCTTTAAAACCTCCATCCCCAAACTCTAACACACCCTTAACTCAGAACATTACTGAAAAGTACCAAAAAAAAATAAAAATAAAAAAATCATGCCACTTGTCTTTTGCATACAAAATTCAAGTTGGGTGGGCAACATCCATTAGATTGGCTGCTAGTGAGTAAAAAGTGATTATGCAGCTGCAGGGAACTGGTTGGATCATTTTCCTATGAATATGCAAATATCTTCCATCTGAGTTTTTAAAAAGATGTAGAATTTTGTAATTGTTTTGGGGTGTTATCTGACCCCCACCCTACAGAAACACTTTCAGCCTTAACATTGTATTCATCAAGGTATTTTTGTTTTGTTTGCTTCTATGCTGGGGAATACACACACACACACACACACACACACACACACAACCTGATTTTACCTGAGAAAAGAAGGTAAAGACAATGAGACATGGGAAGGGGAAGAAATAAGGATGCCTGGCCACCTTTCATTTTTACTGAAATACTTTCATGTGTTTTTATTTATTTTTATTTTATAGTCATTAGGCTTATGTTGTGATGGGAATTATATTTTTAAGGTGTTGCTTCAAGATCTGGGACCCACCAGTACATAAAATAAAATACTTTCTTTTAAGCAATGTTCCTAATCACCACAGAAATCTTGAAGGCTGAAAAGGTTTGGCAAGCTTTTTTGATAGCTTGTCAAATATGATGCAAATTAAGGTGGCTTGAATAGTTTTAGGGTAACCATATTGTTCTGACTGCAAGTCAGCAGAACACCACTGACTTGGAGTGTTCTGTACTCTTTTCATTAGAGTAATGGAATAAAATTCTCACAATATACAATACAGCAATTATGACCAGCACGTCAGTAACCTATGTTTCTAATTATAGTATTAAAAGCCCTGTACAACTTTGTGACTGATGAGCCTTTAGTCTGAAGGCTTATATCAAAGCAGACTGCAGACCTGAAGAGGATGCATGGGTAATTGTTTTTACAACTGCAAATTCTGTTTTGGAGACTTATTCAGAAAAATATCCTGAACAGTTTCCTACTAAAATGACTGAGACTAGATTTGTATGCAGCATTGTTGTAGCTGTGTCAGTCCCAGGATATTAGATAATATCTTTTATTTTTACTACTGAAGTTGGTCCAATAAAAGATATTACCTTACCCACCTTGAGTCCAGATTTCTCCTTTTACATCAACGTTTAGATTTAGGAAATGTTGACTCTGGGTTAAAATGTCAGCTTTATGTTTATGATGCCAGACTTAAAAAAAAAAATCAGTTGGTCTCTATTAAAAATACTTCTTTTGGGTTTCTAGCGTTAGTCCTATCTGACTAGGATATTATTGATTTCAGAGATACTGTTCCCAAAAGCCTAGGTTTGCAATTTAAAAAAAAAACCAGCCCATTTTGATCTCAACTTAGATGACTACACAAACAATGGGGTATTGAAACTGAACTGTGGTGCCTGTGACTGACTAATCCTGTCCAACCTATTAATCAGGCACACAAGTGAAACAGGCTGAGGAAATGAACAGGCTACTACTATAAAAAGGCAGAAATTATGTTAAACTAACATGCATTAAGGATATAGGGCCAAAATCTCTCCTGTAAAGATATAGACAGGGAGCCTAAGGAACAGGGGAGCATCAGGTCCCTGGTTATAGTCTCTGATTCCCAAGCTGCCTCAGCTGCTGTCCCAAAATCAGCTAGAGCTAATTTAACTTACATCTTATCGCGCTACACTCATCTTCCCAGTACGCAGGGCATCTAGTATACAAGTCAGCTCCACCCAGCTTTCTTTTACCAATTAAAAGTTCTCCTCCACTGGAGGAATTTTTAACATGGCAGTTATTGCCAGAGTCTGGCTTCCTTGTGCCCAATAGGCACCACTAAGGAACTGTATTACAAACGAGAATATGGCCCAAGAACAACTCAAGAAATTCAAGAACAAGTCTTTCATTCAATCTATCGTGGCTGTGTATTGCAGAAGTTCGGCAACAATATGACCTATTGTAAAATATACATTAAAAGAATTAGGAACTAGAGATGGGCCTATGAAGTTGGAAAAAATCATAATACTAATACCTCTGAAAATGGCTATATTTGTACATCATAGTTAGACTAGGTGTTATTCATTCTTCCAGTTGAACTGGAGGAACCCCAGTTTCTGAAAAGTTTGGGAGACATCTCTTAGCCACATAAGACATAGGAATCATCATACTAGATCAGACCGGTACTCTTTATGAATCTACTCTCTCTCTAATAAAGGCTAGCACCATATATCTGAGAGAAAAGTGAAAGGTGTCCTGCAGCAGACAATTATGGAATAATTTGTACATAGGAGAAATTTCTTCCTACCCTCGAACAGTTGGTTATTGTTTTATACCCTGAAGCATGAGAGTTATAGTCTTTCTAGTCTTTTTAATTCCAACATAATTGTGGATGTTCTCATTTAAATGCATGATCCTTTTTGGACTCTATTGAGATTTTAACCTCAATGATACCTTGTGGCAGTAAATTCCACAGGTTAATTACATATTGTGTCTAAAAGGATTTATTTGTCATTTTAAAATTCACTGCTGTTATTTAATGTCCTCTTGTCCTTCTATTATGACAGAAGGTAAATAGGAATGACCAATTTACCTTTTTTATGATGACCAATTTACCTTGTTTATGACATGCATTATATTTTATACTCTATTGCATCTCCCCTCTTAGTCATCTCCTCCCTAAATTAAGCAGTCTTGATCTTTGAAATTTGTTTAATCACTTTATTCACCAATCTCTGAATTCTTTCTGTTTCTGCTAATCTTTCTTGAGATGGCTAGACTAGAACTCAGCACATATCCCAGGTTAGGGTATCCCATTTATTATATAGTAAGAATTTAATATTTTCAGTATATTTTTTATTCTATTGGTTATATATACTAACATTTATTTTTGTATTATTGCCACTGTACTTTAGGCAACACTTTTCACTAAGCTGTCCATAGGGTTGTGATAATATTTTTCCTGAGGGAAAAGCCAACAATGCGTATGAGT
Source organism: Chelonoidis abingdonii (assembly GCF_003597395.2). Classification (NCBI taxonomy): domain Eukaryota; kingdom Metazoa; phylum Chordata; order Testudines; family Testudinidae; genus Chelonoidis; species Chelonoidis abingdonii. The sequence continues at coordinate 20,989,755 of NC_133783.1, forward strand.
AGTTCAAATTATTCCTTCCAACGTGCACTACTGTAGATTTGTCAACACGGAATTTCACCTGGCACTGTATTAGTCGTTCACCTAACTTTATTAGGTTCTCAAATTCCATGCAGTCTTCTCGAATCTTGACTAACAAACATTTATCACCTTCACATTTTGCCATTTCATTGTCAATCCCCTTTTCCAGATAACTTTAAAATATATTATGCAACACTGGTCCTAATACAGAACCTTAGGCTTCCTCACTTTTAACTTCTGCCATGTGAAAAGTTGACCATTTATTCCTTTTTATTTTCTGTCTCCTAGCCAGTTTTTAATCCATGAGAGTACTTTACCTTTTACCACATGGCTAATTTCCTCAATAACCTCTCGTGAGGGACTTTTAGAAGCTTTTTGAAAATCCAGACAATATCGATTAAGCAGAATGGTGAAGTCAGTCTAAAACTATGACTTTCAGGGATAGCATTACTTGTAACATTTTAAGGTATGGAGGCTATGGGTCCCTGATATGTTTCAGATACTGATTTGGGTATTTTGGAGATTGCTACAAAGCAGCAAGGTATATTTTAGGTATCTATCTCATCTACTGGGAAGAACGTGGGAGGTATTTCAAGCAATAGCTCAGATTTCTTTGACTTTGTTAACTTAAGCCAAACCCATAAAGTTACCTTTATATTTTTTCTAGTTTATATATGCTTACTACTGGTTTGTAACGGTATGTATTACTCTAACTATATTACAAAGTACTGGGGCATAACATAATGTAAGCATATTGCCATTACTTTCATTCAAATGCACTGAATGAAATCTGGAATAAATGTGTTATAAATCTATCATTCTGCAGGGAAAATACACTCAATAGCTCTGTCAGTTTCCCCTTGGAAATCAATTAGATAAGTATGAGAATCAACACCTATTATGTTAAAAACTGCTATTTAGCAGTGGATGTAGAATTAAATATGATTAGATCATTATGGTGTAAGATTCAAAAGCTCAAACTCCAAAAATTAAAATCTATTTGTTTTATGATTGGTAAATAGAAGTGTACATAATGCTAGACACAGATAGCAGGCAAGTCTACAGGACAGAGAAAGCAAATTTATTTCAAAGTAATGTCTGTTAGTCTAACAATTCATGTACGAATGCTTCTATACTGGATTTTTAAGAAGTAACATGATATTACTGCATAGAGGAGATTATAATACTACAGTCATATTTTGATGGCATATTATGATTCAACCTTCAAAAAGCCAGCCCTGTTATCTGAATTATTTTAAAGTATTTTTACACAAAAAATGACCATGTGTTCCATCTTACACCATAAATATCGCTAGATTACAAATAAACATTTTTATAAAGTGGGAATCTGGTAGAAACAATAAAATAAAGTGGGAAAATGGTAGAAACAATAAAATATGGCTAGATTATATCACAGAATACTGTACATACATGGTACTTTAATCCAAACAGTGCTTTATTCCTTTGAATGCTAAATTAAAACAAAAAATGGCCCAAACCTATGTGTCTGTGATTAGACTCCTAAAGCCATATTTAGGCTTTGTGGCTCCTATTCTAGAAGGTACTTAGGCATATGCCTAATTCTAAGCATGTGCGTAGTCCCATTATGGGGCAATCTCACAAGTTTAAAGTGAAACACATGGGTAAGTACTTTCCTGAATAGGGGTCTTAAATAAAAGTGTCCTGATTTTTCAAAGATGCTGAGCACATGTAGTTTTCACTGACTTCAGTAACAGCTGGGGTTCTTCAGCACTTCTGAAACTAGGCCACTTCTTGTTAGGTGCCTCAATGTGGATTTAGACTCTTAATTTGGGCCTCTGGGTTCCAAAATTGTGGTCACCACATTTAATTTCTTAACTTTCCCCCTTTTTAAAATTTTGTATATTTTTCAATTTTAAAATGTACTTTAAAATATATACATGAACCTATTTTCAAAAATGACCTACACATTTGATATGTAAGGCAAAACATAACTGTCGAGGCTGAAATTTTGGAAAGATGGAGATTTTATGCAAATGATTAAATATTTTAATTTGCATAGTCAATAAAATGCTTCACCATATTTACAGATCACACAAAGTTTGAGCATCATTGTTGCTATTGCACAAAGTTTAAGCATATTTGCGTTTTTAACCCATTGTCCTTCCAATCCTGTAGAAGTTAAATGTTCTTTCATTTCTGTAATGTATTTAATGTCCTCTGCTTCCATGCAGACTCTTCCTTGTTTGTAAAATAAACATTGTAAAATTGAATGTGGGGAAACACTTGATTGCCCCTAAAAGCTAATATCCATTTTGAACCAAAGTACAGATGTAACTAAGATTCAGAATTGTGTTTTGAGTGGTAATTCTACCCACTCTGCTGCCAGAATAAAGCAGCAGCTCTTCTTGCAATATTTTCAAAAAAAATCTTACTGCCAGAAATTTTGAGATACTGTTTTTTGCTTGAATGATTCAGCCCAATTTCTAGAGCACAGCAGTTTGAAGAAGCATTTCACACAACCTTCTGAAGAGTTACTCTTCTCTACCTAGGATCATCATTAACTGACCCTGCTTCCTCCTCACTAAAAGTGTTGTAGCTCCCAAGCTTTCGACTTGTCCATTCTACCACTGGCCCCTGGGCTGCAGTAAGAAAGGAGCAAGGTGTCCCATCTCTGAACATCTCTTCACTGTCTAGCCTTCAGTGGGGCAAAGCTAGAAATTTCCTGTTTAACTTTTTAAAAACTCATATTAGCCTTGATATTCCCAAGACTTTATAATCAGGGAAAACTGTAGCAACAGATTTTGCAGGAACTGAAGCTGGCTGTGGACCCAAGTCTGGATTTTAACCCACATTTTTAGTTAGAAAGTGCAATAACCTACTACACCGCTAAGCTTCCTAACTATAAGCAAGTCCTTACACAGGCAAAAATCTCATTGGTTAGTATGCCTGAGTAATGACTGCAACATCAGACCGAGACTTTGCTTTCTATTACAATAGTTCAATGCAGAGTCGTCAGTGCTAGACAGTAGACTTAGAATATTTAATTGATTTTACATGGAGAAATTTAAGACAACTCCAAGTTAATATATTCAAGAAAAAGCAATATTGTATTTTCCCCATCTCACTGCCTTGTCAAGTTTTCTAATTCTATGCAGGTTTTGTTATATATCAATCACACACACGCACACACACACACACACACACACCCACCCCTAAATCAAAATCTCATATTCCTGCTGTTTAAAAATATCCCATTTAATGGTATTTTTTGAAAACTAGATGGAATATTTAGAGCTGAATTTATTCACATTTGTTATATGGAGAAGGCTGTTATTTATACTGCAGTTTGAAATGAGTACAGGTAGTATCGCAGTGTTAAACACCCAGATCAACACCTCTACCCCCCTCAAATGGTACCTCTCATTTTAATACATTATCAAAAGAAAAAAAGCAAAGTACTGTATCACAAAAGACTTTTGCTACATTCTGGTTCTCTCTTTTAAACCAGATCCTGCAGCTCTTACTCATTAACATCCCCCACCCCACTGAAAACTGGGGTGGTGATCTCATTTATACCAAGCCTCTTTATACCACTCTGACAGAATAAAGGGGTCTTAATGTGAGAATAAATCACCTTTACAACCATGTTAAGGCTCCCTTACAAAGCTAGAGGAGCTTGGTGTAAATAAGAATTAGGCCATGGCTGATTCGATTGCATAAGGACTTGCACAGTTGGGCCCACTGTGTGTAACACTGTTACCTGCCAGCACATCTTTTACAAAACTCTTCCAAACTGTAGCAGAACTTAAAGGTAAGGGTTAATGTATGAAGAGCGCTCCCTTATGAACTTCTAAACAGAAGGCTGAGAATGATTATTCTGTTTTGAAAAACAATAAGGTTCCCACTGTACTGAGTATTTTCTTAGAATTGTATCATTGCATCTCCATTGCTTACCTTGAGTCAAAGATCCACTTCACATAACCCTGATCCAAGAAAACAGATGAAATTAGAGGCTTCTCCTAGCTCTGTACTCATTTCAAACTGCAGTATAAATAACAGCCTTCTCCATATAACAAATGTGAATAAATTCAGCTCTTTTAAACAGCAGGAATATGAGAATGTGATAAAGAGAAGCAGCAATTTTTTCACTATAAATATATGGACATAAAATGATATTTTGGTATTTTTTTTCTTGGCTTAAAAAATTAAACTCATTGTAAGGCAAGGACTCAGGTTTGCATTAAACCCCTGGATCATGACAGTGTTAGTCTATTTTTTGTTTTATAACAGAAATGAACAGATATAAGTAGTCAGATTTCTAAGAGATGTAGTTTTCACAAAGGAAGTCAGCTTCTGCTCTTCATTAACAGCTGATATTAAACACAAAGCCATAAGTGACTGTCAATAAGCTGAATGTGAACTACACTAATTAAAGCAAATGCAGAATCAGTGTGAAAGCATGTTATTTTGTGGTAACACTTAATTTTTCTTCTCTCTACTCACCAAAGCTGATCCCACTTTCTATTAAAGGATGCATTTATAAAGAGTTTATAAAAGATTAATAGATGTTTTAATAAATTGTTAGTGTCCAAGTAATCGATTGCTTATAGTCATAACATTTTATAATATGTTTATAACCATCTATAAAACATAGTATTCATGTTGGTAACATGCTTATAACATCTATGGATCATCTAAGCAACAAAAATTATTAGGGGGCTGAACCACATGACTTATGAGGAGAGGCTGAGGGAACTGCGATTGTTTAGTCTGCAGAAGAGAAGAATGAGGGAGAATTTGATAGCTGATTTCAACTATCTGAAAGGGGGTTCCAAAAAGGATGGATCTAGACTGTTCGCAGTGGTACCAGATGATAGAACAAGGAGTAATGGTCTCAAGTTGCATGGGGGAGGTTTAGGTTGGATATTAGGAAAAACTTTTTCACTAGGAGGGTGGTGAAGCACTGAAATAGGTTACCTAGGAGGGTAGTGGAATCTCCTTCCTTCAACGTTTTTAAGGTCAGGCTTGACAAAGCCCTGGCTGGGATGATTTAGTTGAGAATTGGTCCTGCTTTGAGCAGGGGGTTGGACTAGATGACCTCCTGAGGTCCCTTCCAACCCTGATATTCTATGATTAACCATTTCCAAACTACTTATAATTTATATCTTATTATAAAATGTGACCAGAAGTATTAACCATGTGAATGCTGCCTCAAATACTTGGTGCACAAGGTAACATGAGTTTCAGGTGCTGCCTCAATTATGTAATGTATCAATTTTCAGATACAATGCCGAAGCTTTCATATTGCCTAAAGACAAAATGTGTAGCAGTATACTTAAAAGAAAAACAAGTGCTTATATCTCCAATTATGGGTGTATTTTTAACAAGTATGCACTGAATATAACAGTAATTGACAGTTATATAACAAGTAGAAGCTCTCAAAGAGCTTTACAACTATTCATTAAACAAACCTCATAAGCGAAGTACTATTTCACCCATTTTACCAATGGTAAACCAGGATACTACAGGTAAACCAGGATACTCACCATTAAGTCACCTTTTAAAAGTTTACAACGAGTCAGCGGTAGAGTTGAAAAAAGAATCTCTCTCTTCTGTGTCCCAATCTAATATTGTCATCTAGAGTTTTCCAAGAAATTTAATAGAATTAGGTCCCCAACTCCTGTTGAAGTGTGGGCATCTAACTCCCCTAGATTCCTATGAAAGTTCTAACCCTAACCACTAACAACTTTCTTGATCTCAAGCTAAAATTAAACTCCCTCGTGTATTATTTTGCTGGTTGATCACCATACTGATGCAAATCCCAGGTTCCTAGCTATGTTTAAAATAGATGTTTTTCCTTCACAGTAGCTGTTCAACTACCTTCAAAATTATCTCAGCCATTATTAGTCACAGTCAAATAGATGTCTACTAGCTGACATGGTGACAATATCTTAAAGCAAATCTATGTTTGAAAATTATTTAACATACAGAAAAGACACCAGGTTCCAGGTAGATACTCTTTTCAGGCTTAAAGGAAGGCTGGCTCTTGTGCACATCTCCAATGATTATTGCTAATGGCAAGTGGGAAGCAGACATGCCAAACCCACGAAACAAATAAAAACGCAGAAATTGGGCTTGTTATTGGCTTGTGAGTTGCTTGTTTGGCTAGTTTTTAGCTTGTGGCTTGTTGCTTCTTTTTTTTTTTTGATCGGCTCCCAGCAAGCAGGGGCAGAGAGAGTCAGGGGTGTACAGTGGGCCCACCACAATTTCAGGCTGCACACCAGGAGGATCTAGTCACATAGAGTGTTGGGGTTCTTATGGATTGGCTTGTTTTGGCCTTGTTTTGAAATCGGATTAGCTTGATGTTTGGCTTATCGTGAAATTTAAGGTGCTTATTTGTCACGTCAAAGTTGGCAACTGTGGTGGGAAGAGAATGGGCAGCAGGGACTGCCAGGGATTCAAATTGAGGAGCTTTTGGTGCAGATGTGAAAGGATAATGAACCTGAAAAGGGAGTGGATTTGATGGGGGGAGAGAAGGCTCAATGGGCATTCAGGGATAGAGTGGGAGGAAGAGGTGGTGCACCTTCATATACGCATCTTCAATACCTGAGAGCTATAAGGTTTAAAAGTAGTAGTGAAACAAAAGGATGCCCATTGATGCTGGTGCTGATGCTGCTACTATACTGCAACTGGTCCTTTTTAAGGAAAACAGTGCATTCCTCAGGGTCATATTCAAAAGCTTTTGAGACCTACTAAAGCAATGCAGATTTAGACTCTATAAAATAAAGGGCTTAATTATATAAAACAGCAAGCCTGCAATGCAAAAAGCAATTTTTATATTATCAATGTCTAAGACTGAAAGTCATTTATTTTTCACAAATACATTATTTAAGTGCTTTCAGTTAACAGGAGCAACTCAAAGAAAATGTGCCCACTGCAACCTTCATGCAAGTATGGTCTTATTGAGCTAACTGGAAGAAAAGGGACATTGCCCTGTAAGAGCTCCCTTACGACAGGTAAGGAGAAGGGGGAAGTTAACAGAGATGGTCAGGAAGGGCAGGAAGCAGTTTGATCAGGACATAAGAAGGTCACTGTGCTGCCCTGCCTGTTGACCAGAAGAGAGAGAGAGAAACAGAGAGAAAGTGTGTTTGGGAGTGAGGGAAGATTTATATTCCATGTAGCCCTGGAAGGCCCTCTATACCAGTGAGGAAGGGGGTCTGGGACTCCTACACCTGGAACAGCAGGCAGCCAAACCCCTCCTTTCTGTCCTGTACAACCGGTACTCCCTGATATTTTAAGTGGATAAAGTTGCAGCCTAGTTAAATCACATCCATGGCCTCCTGTCTTTCTTCAGCATGAGTGAAAAAAGAGAAAGCATCCTACCGTAGAAAGGAAATAAGGTTTTGTGGTTGAGGCAGTGGTCCAGAACCTAAAAGACTTGGGTTGAATTCCTGGCATAGACACAGACTTACTGTGTGACCTTGGACAAGTCACAATCTCTCTACGCCTTGGTTCCCATCTGTAAAATAGGGACAATAATATTTCCCTTCCTCAGCATGGTGTCGCGAGGACAAATTCTAATATTTGTGGAGTGCTTAGATGCTACAATGATGAGGACTATGGAAATGTCTAGACAGACAATATGCAAACAAGGGGCCAAATCAATTTTCAGAAACCTTTTTGATACTACTGAAAATCCTGTGCATACCCAGAACAATGCTGAGCATGTGGCTTAGTTTCAGTTAAAAAAATATACAAAAAACAACAAATTCACATTAGTGGCTCTGGCCATGGGTGGCCTAGAGGTATCTGCATTCCCCTTTGTTTGCTGTGTGGTCTACTAGTCAGACTTAAACGCTGACTATAAACCTAATTGTTGAACTTGAGGTTTAGAAGGTTTCATTTCTATTATTGGGTCAACATTTTTTTTTATTTAACCAACTGCAAATAAAATTGCAGACCTAATAAGTAGCCAGAACAATGGGATTTCAGTAGCTTTATTTCTTCAGGGATACACTGAAAAGTTATTCTGCTATCACTATATTAAACCTTATTTTGTCTGAACATAACATTGTGGTGCTAGGATGATCCCTCTGGACTTTAGGATGACAAAGCAGTGCATTTCAGTGCTGATCCCCACTTGGCATTTTCCCTCCCAGTTTATGGCAAGATTTTCCTAGCCACATCTGAGAATACAAGAGTGGAATGGAGAGAACATAAGGAGCTTCTCCCCCTTCTACTCTGTCCCTATCCCCTTGCAGGGGACAAGTATAATCTCACTTCTTGCTGTCCTAATGTGCAAGTAGCAGGTGACTCAAAAACCAGGAGCAGTGATAATAAATTATATAGGGGCAAGGAGGGGACACAACACAGCCCCACTTTCTGCACAGACCACAAATGTGTGTAACAGAAACACTCTCAGCATGTGCTCTCTCCAGTGCTCCTGAAGTCCTCATGCTTGTGAAAGATACAACCAGCAGCTCTCCACTTATCCTCCTGGTCCCCATCCCACCATGCATCCACTGTCCAGCCTTTAACTGCTGTTCCTTCGAATTACAAACAGTAGACACCAGATAAAATGAAAATGAAGTAAGCTGGGTGATTATTAAATCTGTTTTAAAATTACAGGCCAAGTACATGCAAGTAACTGTTCTGTTACTTGGTCTGGAGAGGTGCTGAAATTCTATTTATCCATAGTGCTAGCTATTCTAAGAGCTCTATGCTAACATGAACACTGCCCATAACTAAACGCACTTTATAAAAAAAATTAAATATAAGTGTCAGTTACCTGTGATTTATATAATTGGGTGTGAACCATAAAGAGCAAATATACGTGTACAAATACAATTTAAACACCTTTTCCTATATTCTACCTCTCAAGAATATCTGCAAAGGTAAGTGGCACCTTATGGACTAACAGACATATTGGAGCATAAGCTTTCATGGGTGAATACCCACTTTGTATTCACCCACGAAAGCCTATGCTCCAATACATCTGTTAGTCTATAATGTGCCACAGGACTCTTTGTTGCTTTTTACAGATGCAGACTAGCACGGCTACCCCTCTGATACTTGCAAAAGTATGGTTAGTAGAGTGCATCAGAATTTGCTACACCAAAATGGGTAAACATGTCTATGTATATTCGCAAAATGCCCTCTCCCATTTTAACAGTAGCACCTTTTGTTGCTCTGACAGCATATATTCTGATTTCTACGTAAAGTCATAGAGATGTAGGACTGGAAGGGACCTGAATAGTTAACCTTATCTTGTTCTCTGCACTAAGGTAGGACTATGCATTATCTAAACCATCCTGACAGATGTTTGTCTAGCCTGTTCTGGAAAACTGCCAATGACAGAGATCCCACAACCTCCCTACGTAATTTGTTCCAGTGCTTAACTACCAGTACAGTTAAGAAGTTTTTCCTAATGTCTAATCTAAATCTCCCTCATTGAAACTTAAGCCCACTGCTTCTTGATCTCCTCATACATTGAGGATAGAACAATGCATCATTCTCCTCTTTGTACCAACCTTTTATGTACTTGAAGACTTATATCCCGTCTTCTCTTTTCCAGACTAAAATAACCCAGTTTTTTCAATCTTTCCTCATAGGTCATATTTTCTAGACCTTTAATCATTTTAGTTGCTCTCCTCTGGACTTCTTACAAGTTGTCCACATCTTTCTCAAAGTGTACTGCCCAGAACTGGACACAATACTCCACTGGAATCTTGCTTACAACACTCCTGCTAATACATCCCAGAATGATGTTTACTTTTTTAGCAACAGTATTACATTGTTGATTCATTTAGTTTGTGATCCACTATAAGCACCAGATCCTTTTCTGCAGTACTCCTTCCTATGCAGTATTTCCCCTTTTGTGTTTCAGCCACTGATTATTCCTTCCTGAGGGTATGTCTACAACACGAAATTAAGTCAATTTAGTAGAAGTTGATTTTTAGAAATCGATTGTGCATGTCCCCACTAAGTGCATTAAGTCGGCGGTGTGTGTCCACAGTACCAAGGCTAGCATCAACTTTTGGAGCGTTGCACTGTGGCAGCTATCCCACAATTCCTGCAGTCTCCACCACCCATTGGAATTCTGGGTTGAGCTCCCAATGCCTGATGGGGCAAAAACATTGTCGCGGGTGGTTCTGGGTACATGTCGTCAGGCCCCCCTCGGTCCCTCTCTCCCTCCCTCTGTGAAAGGAACAGCAAAAAATCACTTCTCGCCTTTTTTCCTGGGTTACCCATGCAGACGAAATACCACACAAAGCATGGAGCCCGCTCAGCTCACTGTCACCGTATGTCTCCTAGGTGCTGCTGGCAGACGTGGTACTGGAGTGCTACACAGCAGCCTTGCCTTGCCTTGCAGACATCAGATGGTACAATATGACTGCTAGCCATCGTCGTTGTCCCGTGGGTGCTCCTGGCCGACCTCAGTTAGGTTGGTCGGGGGCACCTGGACAGACATGAGTGCTCCCAGCCAGCGTCAGTAAGGTTGGTTGGGGGTGCCTGGACAAAAATGGGAAAGACTCCAGGTCATTATCTTCTTTAAGTTTTGTCTAATGGAGATTCAGCCCTGTCTGGAATATCATGCCAGCTGGAGGCTTCTGCCTCAGGCCGCTCTCCCAGTCAGCAGCACTGCGCGGTCGCACCTACCCCAGCTCCCATGGCTCACGAAGCCTGGACAGTAGTAAGGATCAGTTCAACTATAGGATGAGCAAGTGCAGAATGGTGGTAGAATGTGCCTTTGGACATTTAAAAGCTCACTGGCACAGTTTACTGACTTGGTTAGATCTCAGCGAAACCAATATTCCCATCGTTATTACTGCTTGCTGTGTGCTCCACAATATCTGAGAGAGTAAGGGGGAGATGTTTATGGCAGGGTGGGAGGTTGATGCAAATCACTTGGCCGCTGATTACGTGCACCCAGACAACAGGGTGGTTAGAAGAGCACAGCAGGGCGTGCTGTGCATCAGAGAAGCTTTGAAAACCAGTTTCATGACTGGCCAGGCTATGATGTAAAAGTTTTGTTGGTTTCTCCTTGATGAAAACCTTTCCCCTTGGTTCACTCTACTTCCCTGTAAGCCAATCACCCTCCCCTCCCACCTTTGATCTCCACTTGCAGGGGCAATAAAGTCATTGTTGTTTCAAATTCATGTATTCTTTATTAATTTGTCACGCAAATGGGGGATAACTGCCAAGGTAGCCCAGGAGGGGCGGGGGAGGAGGGAAGCACAGTAGTAGTAGTAGGGTAGTTGTGGAGGCATCCCCTAGAATGGCATGCAGCTCTTCATAGAAGCGGCATGTCTGGGGCTCTGACCCGAAGTGGCTGTGTGCCTCTCTGGTTCTTTAGTAGGCTTTGCGTGGCCCTGCTGTGGGTCCGTTATAACCTCTGTCCTTCATGCCCTCGGAGATTTTTTCAAATATGCCAGTATTTTGTCTTTTGGAACGGAGTTTGGATAGCATGGATTTGTCTCCCAATACAGTGATCAGATGCAGTATCTCCTGTTCGGTCCATGTTGGAGCTCTTTTGCGATGCTGGGACTCCATGGTCACCTGTGCTGATGAGCTCTCTACGCTGGCCAAACAAGAAATGAAATTCAAAAGTTCCCGGGGCTTTTCCTGTCTACTAGCCAGTGCATTTGAGTTAAGAGTGCTGTTCAGAGCGGTCACAATGGAGCACTCTGGGATAGCTCCCAGAGGCCAATACAATCGAATTGCATCCACATTACCCCAAATTTGACCCAGCCGGGTCGATTTCAGCGCTAATCCCCTCATCGGGGAGGAGTATAGAAATCAATTTTAAGAGCCCTTTAAGTCGACAAAAATAGCTTTGTCGTGTGTACAGGTGCAGGGTTAAACCTATCTAACACTGCTAAATTCGACCTAAACTCGTAGTGTAGACCAGGGCTAAATGTAGTATTTTGCATTTGTTCTTATTGAATTTCATCCTGTTTGTTTCAGATGATTTCTTCAGTTTGTCAAGATCATTTTGAATTCTAATTCTGTCTTCCAAACTGCTTGTAACCCCTCCCCACTTTGTATTGTCCGTGAACTTTATAAGTCAATTCCCTGTGCTCTTATCCAAAACATTGATGAAGATATCGAGTAGAACTGGACCCAGGAGAGATCCCTGTGGGACCCCATTCAATATGCCCTTCCAGCTTGACTGTGAACCACTGATAATTACTCACTACGGTTTACCAACCCGCACCTACCTTATAGTAGGTTTGTCTAGACTATATTTCCCTAGTTTTCTTATGAGGTCATGTGAGACAGTATCAGATGCCTTACTGAAGTTGAGATATATCATATCTACTGCTTTCTACCCTATCCACAAAGTTGTAACCCTGTCAAAGGAGGATATTAGGTTGGTTTGAAAATGATTTGTTCCTGACAAATCCATGCTGACTGTTACTTATCACCTTATTTTCTAGGCACTTACAATTTGACAGATTGATTGTTGGCTCCATTATCTCTCCAGTTAAGATGACAGGTTGTCCCTGGGTTGTCTTTATTCCCCTTTTTATAGGTAATGTATTTTCCCTTTTCCAGACCTCTAGAATTTCTCCTATCCTTCACTAATTCTCAAAGATAATTGTTAGTGGCTCACAGGTTTCTTCAACCAGTTCCTTAAGTATTCTAGCATGCATTTCATCAGGACCTATCAAGCTGAAGACATCTAACTTGTCTCAGAATTTTTTAACTTGTTCTTTCACTACTTTAGCCTCAGATCCTACTTAATTTACAATGATGTTCACTATGTTAGTCATCCGATCACTATTAACCTTTTTGGTGAAACAAGGTGTCAAGGTATTATTCCCACTTTGAACTTTAGCGTCCAGAAAGTGGGGACCTGCATGTACCCCTCTAAACTTAATTCCTAGCTTAGATATGATAGCGCTGCCACCAACCAGAAATTCCAGTGTCTAGTACACTCTCTGTCTCCCCAAAATCTTCCCTGGGGGACCCAAGACCCAAACCCCTTGGGTCTTAAAACAAAGGGAAATAAACCATTCCTCCTCCTTCCCCCTCCCAGACTTTCCCTGAGAGGTACACTGATCCAAACTCCTTGGATCTTAAAACAGAGAGGAATTAACACTTCCCCCCCCCTCGCTTTCTCTCCCCCTACCACTCCCTGGTGAGTCCAGACCCAATCCCCTTGAGTTTTACACAAGGAAAAAAGGTTCTTAAAAAAGAAAGCTTCTAATTAAAGAAAGAAAAAAGTAAAAATTATCTCTGTAAAATCAAGATGGAAAATGTTACAGGGTCTTCAGCTTATATAGACTAGAGGGATTCCCTCTCTCCTAGCCTAAGATACACATTACAGCAAACAGAGGTAAAATATCCTTCCAGCAAAATACACATTTGCAAATTAAGAAAAAGAAACCAAAACTAATTCGCCTTTTCTAGCTAGTACTTACTGTTCTGAACATGAGAGACTCTTAGAAAGAATGGAGACAGATCTGGTTGTACATCTGGTCCCTCTTATCCCCAAGAGTGAACAAAGAACAAAACAAACAGCACAAAACAAAGACTTCCCTCCACCAAGATTTGAAAGTATCTTGTCCCCCGACTGGTCCTTTCAGCCAGGTTCACTGAGCTTGTTACCCCTTTACAGGTAAAAGAGACATTAACCCTTAACTATCTGTTTATGACACAAGACATTTAATACTTGAGTAGATTTTGACCAAGCCACAGGTACCATGCAAGGCCTCCTTCTAAGAAACCCACAACCAAGTCTAAGCAGGCCATGACCACAGTTTTGCTCAGTATACAATATTTTAAAGATGAATTTGGGCCTAAATTTGTGTGTAATATTCCTCTTGGATACTATAGTGGTCTCCATTAGAAAGTCAATGTTTACAAACATTTACCAAAAAGCATAGTGTTATTTGCCTATATTTAAAATGGAAAATAACTGATGTATCTCGGTTAATTTGGTGTTTATCTGTTGTTAAATGTTGACTTTTTATTGACAACTACTATGGACTCTCCCACCAGCCCTGGCATGGTGTCTCAGCAGTGCTGGCCAGTGAAATACAGGTGTCGGGGATGGAGCCAGTGTTCTGCCCACTCCTCAACCATGCCCACCTTTTCCCCATAGAGATGCTCAACAGTGCTGAGGCTGCTTCTGCCCACTCCTCTTGGGCTACTACTCATGTGAGTATCCCAAGTAAAAAAGTAAAGGAGCATGTTTACCCTCCTTCTCCCTTGCACAGGCATGTAAGGCAGCTCACATATTAGCTGCATATCTTACACCTTTCGGTACTTTGTTAATTATTCCAACTTTGAAAAAACCAAGCTCTAGTTAAGCCTTGCCACTGTGATCTAGCCAAAAACCAGACAGAGCAGAGATTTGAACCTAACTCTCTCACATTCCAGGTAGCACCATAAGCATGCAAATCTGGGTAACCTCCTGCTGTGGTTTAGAGTAGGCTCCACAACCTCAGCCTTACACTGAGACTCAGAAGTCTCCACCTATTTCTGCCTTACAAGCACACGCTCTTTCTCCTACTACTGAAGTTGCTTATTCACAGCAATAGGCCCTACCACCATCTACAAGCCAGCCAAACTTTGAGCACTTAAGAGGCTGCAAACAAGCACTCAGTAGTCCTACCTAATGCATAGTATGTGGTAAGAGTCAGACTTGGTGCAAGGGGGAACTATTCAGTAGGGTAATTTGGGAGGAAAATTTGATTTTGGGGTTTTGTTAGTCAATTTGCAAAAAAAAAAAAAAAAAGAGTTGTTTGACTAAGGTTTTTGGTTTTTTTAATGTTTCTATTTTCCCTTCCTTATTTCATTAGCTTAAATAAAGTAATTCAAGGTGGACTACCAACCTTGTTTTAATATCCACTTACTTGTGTTTCATTGGCTCTCTATTTTGTAAACACTGCTCCCATTGGTATTAGTTACTCTGGGTTTCTCTATAGAGCTTTCTTGTGGGACTAAATCCTTACACATGGTTTATTCTGTTACTGGACTTATCCTCAGAGCATCCTCACAAGGTTCCAGTAAACCAGTATCTCCAACTTAAAGTCTGATGACTACTGGCTGGAAGACCACATCCCTGCCCAGATGCAAATGGATGGAATTCCCATGAGGGAGGCTTTACAGTTAATCTGTATGGGGAATTAAAAATAAATCAAAATGGCAACAATTCCAGTTTCTGAAATGGAGATGTACTCATGGAAAAATAAAGTGAAATTCTCCCTACAAACAGATTTGTCAATGGTATTCTTTTGTATAATAAGTGAGGTACTTCATTTCACAACCTGCACAGAAAGCCAGTGTTTGGAGACCACCTTTGACTTTTATCAAGGTTACAGAATAGAGTGAATAGATCAAGGAACAGCTTTTTACAATTCTCTAATACTAGTATTTATTTAGCCATTTATGAGTCACTCTTTCCTGCTGTATTCCTGAGTTTTTGTTTTGTTTTTTTAACAAGGCCAACATCTAACTTCTGGTATATTTTTTCTATTTTTAAACTGGTGAAATTTTTTTGTAAAGATCAAAGTTTTCCAGGATTTATTACAACTTTCTAACCACCTGGGACTTCAGTATTTGTTCAAGATTATCCCATGAGCATAGCATTAACAAGTCAGTTTATTTTCACTTATCAGCTTTATAAAATTTTCTGAATATTTACCTTTTAATTTATAAGATGTGCCTATTTCAAACTCCAGGTGCATGTACATCATTTAAAAATTATGTAAATTAAAACACATCTGATTTCCCAGACTTTCTGAGCACCTGCAGGTTCCATTGTTTTAATGCTCAGCACTTCTGGAAAAAAAATGAAGATATTAACTCAAAAAGGGTCAAACTAAAGAAAACTTCAAGAAAACACAGCTCCTCAGCTGCAACAAAAAATTCAATCATTTCATAATACGCTCCCAGGCAAAGGCTTGCATAGAAATATACTGGATACTTTGCAAATGCCCTGAAGGGAGGCGAAGGGAGTTCAAGAACTGAGGATACCCAGTGAGAAAGCCCTGGCTCCAGCCCTACATGGTTCAGATCTGGGGACTATCAGCAAGTGTATCTCAGTTAATCTCATCTGTTGGGATGGAATGAAAGAATAGATGCTTTCTCAGAGATAACCAGGACTCAAACCACAAAGGGCTTTATAAATCAAATACATCATCTTGAACAGCACTGGAAACAAACTGTAACCTAGTGCAAAATGCTCCTTGTGGAAAGCACCACTTAGTAAAGTAAGTAAATAAATATATATCCTAGACAACAACAATGACATCAGAACTGGTCAGATATACTAGAAAAGACAATACAGTAAGGTCCAAAGATGCTCACAGAAACTAGCTGAAAGCATCTGGACTAGACATTTCCCTAAAAATTGTTCTGCCTTTCACCTTATATCTGTATGCAGTGTTGTAGTAGCCATGTCAGTCCCAGGATATTAGAGAGACAAGAGAGACGAGTTCTGTGTAAGCTTGAAAGCTTTTCTCTCTCACCAACAGAAGCTGATCCAATAAAAGATATTACCTCACCCACCTTATGCCTCTATCATATTAGCTACTTATAGCATTGTACACAACTCACCATCCTGGACTGCCCCCATATGCAATGTGGCATTGCAGTATCTCTGCCTCAGCTTCTCCACCATGCTCTTTGGCCCTCCAGCCAAGCTGCTTTAGGGAGTTCAACCCATTCTGGGGTAACAGAATCCTTTAAACAAAGTCCAAGAATAGCAAAAAAACAAAGGAATTTTCAGCCCGGGCTGACCCAGCATCCGACTCCCTTCCTTACAGCCTGACCTCAACTGCGACAGTGTCTCAGCACACACCAACAGGTACCTGGGCTTTGATCAAACCTACAATCTGATCCAGACCTGCCTTCTACAAAGGCATCTGATCAAACAATAGCCTGCAGACAACTCTTGACCCTTAACCAGGCTTCTTGGTCTCCAGGTAAGAACCATCTCCTCCCCAGTCAGGATTTAACTGATAGACTTTTCTCTTGTGCAGTCCAATACCCAGGGCAAGGTGAGTTTAACAGAATAGAGCTGACTGGCCTCAGGCCTCCTGGCTCTTAAAGTGGCAGACTGCCCTGCTACAAGAGTCTTAGCTTCATATATTCCAAGGCCAGATTGAATTAGATTCTCTGACTCTCAGTAGCCCCTCTACTTATCCCTCCAATGCAAGAATCTACTCCTCCAGCACAGCCACCAATATGCATCCATCCACAAGAAGCCCCTTCCAGCTTTAGGTAGGAAAGAAAACCTGGCACATTAGTTGCAGGTCACCATCACTGTTTGATTGCTGGCCATCATTGAATTGCATGTTGAGCTGAACCTAGAAGGAAAGCCTCTCACATTTCTTCTCCAAATTCCCTCCAATTAACCACTCAGACACTTGAAACAACAGAGCTGAGCAAAGCTCCAAATGTCAGAGTCACACAGCCCTTACCAAGGCACCAACAAACAGACCTGTCTCAGCTGCTTACTCAGGGTCCCACAGTCCAGTTGCAAAACAATCAAACAAATCCAGAAAGACCAACCAAATGCTCACCAAGCCACACTACCTGCAAACAGAGAGTCTGCAACTACTCTCTTTTGGCAATCTCTGTTCACAGCTCTCGAGTCCACATACCAGTGATTGATCCTCACCATGAAAACCAGCACCATCATCATCAATCCAAGCAGAGGTCCAAAACTTGAGTGGACACGCAGACTGAGCCATCTTCTCCCACTTAAAACTTTCTTTACAAGGATGAATTCCAAGACTTCATAGGTGACGGACAATTTGACGAAGCTAACACATTAGCTGCCTAAGCTATAATTGTATAACAAGGGAGGACTTTGAACTCTATTACTGGCCACCTAGGACCTTTCAAGAACACTATCTACACTTAAAATTATGTCAGCATGCCTTGAATTAGGGCTGCATGAAAAATTCATATTATTCATGACAGTCAGTTACTGTATGTTTGTGGAGCACATAGCACAACAGAACAAACAGGACAGTATTAATGTTACATAATACTAATGAAAATTCATGTTTTAAATAACATTTGATAATAAAACATTCATGTGAGAATTTTCCAATCTGCAAAATCAAGTGGAATTCAGTGCAGCATACAGATTAATGAATTAATTATCACACCTCTCACAATCAGCCAAAGCATACTTCAGTTTTCTTGGGGAAAAACCAGCTGGATGCAGAAGCTTGTTCCATAAAATGGCATGTGAGAGTAGAGAAAAATATAGCTCTCTCTATATTTATCCCCTCTTGGCTGATAGAAATATATTAATCGGTTTAAAGAACTAAAAAGGGAAAATTACAAAACTCTTCCAGAGGAGGTTTACTAACCATCACTTTTTTTCTTTTTAGTTCCCCAGTAAAGTACAAATTAGAGCCTCAGAAGATTAGTACTATAAATGTTAACCTCCCAACGCCTAAAATGATGGATGATGCCACTGTATTCCCATGGTGCAGTTGGTGGAAGTCAGTGGATTTTTTTTTTTCAGTTTCTGCAGAATTTTCTGAAGCTTCATGGGTTCTCCTTGAAATCTGCAAATGCTTGGCACTTTCTAAGCTGTCAGTACTTTATAAATTATAATTACTGAACAAGTTCTGTTCCTCAGATTGTTTTAATGAAGGTGCTACTAAATAATTAGATTTTCTTCACTTTACTTAATTATGTATGACTTCATAAATGAAGGATTTTTTAAACATGCACCTGAATTTGCTATATATTCACTAGTTTACTCTAAGTTGTGTAACTAGACCATTTCCTTACCTACTGTACAGTGCAACTACAGTTAAACATCTGCTATAACACTTTGTTACCCAAGTGTGACAGACAGTAGCTAAGAATATCTTATGGCACAGTAATGGAAAATATAACTTTTTAAATATCATTGCGTTAACAGAGGTAATAATAATAATCAACTGTTCACTGCACAACTCATTTCCTCCCACTTAAGGAAACGGACATTTTCCTGCTGTGAATATTCAACTGCTTCTATTATGAAATTCCTTTGCATGAAAATCACCTTGCAAGTAAACACTGTAGAAAAGATGGACAGGACATAATTTACAAAAGTAATTCAAAGCAGTTGATTCTGCACAATCAAAGGTGAGCCACATGAAAAAGGAGCTTCTATGACAAAGAGGCTTCATATCCAGAGAAAACTGCAGGTATTAAAAAGACTGAATGAAAAACAATATGCTGCTTGTGGAACAAATATATACCACAGTTTAGTATCTGAGCTCTTTGCTGACTAAATACACCCCACAGGAGGCAATAGTTGATTATACTGTTGCAAGTGGCTCAATATATAAAGGAACAGACATTGACACAATTTCATTTGTTATGCTGTAAAAACTGAATGTTGCTATATTTTGACAATTAAGTAAATGAGTTCAAAAGGTAACTTTTTAATTTTAAAAGAGAAAAATCTAAGTCATATCCATTTGTGTCTAAATCCAGGGACAGGGACGCTAGTTATTAAACGTCTGAGTCTTAGGGTTTCCACATGCATAGCTCTCTTTGATCTCCATAAGAGAAATGCAAGCAAAATGTACCTCGGGTACAGCCTTTTAAACGTGTTTTGGATTTATAAGGCAAGTGAGACTTTTGTGTATAAAGAAAATAGCTCTCTTGTGTAATTTTAAAATAGTATTAATCTTATAGAGTACAAATATACCTTCCTAATAAGACATTACTTTCTTATCATACATCAATTACATTTGTAATTAGTTAACACACAGAAACCCTGCAACTGCACAATAGATGAACACTAAACTTCACTGACTTCAGTAGGAATCTTCAATGGAGAAGAAATATAACCCCAAGTACAGGTGAAGACCTACCAAAGGACCTCAGGCTAAGTAACATGGATGGTCTCTAAAGTACATCTACACTGCAATTAAACATCCACAGCTGGCCCATATCAGCTAACTCGGGCTTGCAGGGCCTGGGCTTGAATATTCACAGCCATGGACTGCATGGCTATAAAATTGCAGTGTAGATATTTGGGCTCACACTGGAGCCTGAGCTCTCGGACCCCACAAGGGGGAGAGTCCCAGCATCCAGGTTCCAGCCCAAGCCTAAATGTCTACATTGCAATTTTATAGCCTCACAGCCCATGAGCTCAAGTCAGCTGACAGGAGCCAGGTGCAGGTGTTTTATTGCAGTATACATATACCCTAAGGGTCTGAACCAACTCCCCCTTAAGTCAATTCAAGAGTTGCTACTACAGCTGCATGAAAGCAAGGAAGGATATTGTTTACCTACTGTTTTTGGCCCCCTCCAAAAATGAGCCCATCCGTTTTGCACATTCATTGCCATTTGTCTGTACAAATTTGTGGGTGGCAAATTCCAAGGCTACCTTGGAAAACTGGAGGCCAAAAGGGCCACAAGTTTGATATGTTGAATGAAGGGCTCAAGTAAACTGTATGTGTAGTTGTAAACAAAAAACAGCATTTGAAAATTCTGCAGCTACCTGAAAAAAGAATTGGGCATCTAAACAGACTGTATATATGCTATTATCTCTTTGAATCTCAGCTTGCAATTTAGGCAACAAAACCAGCTTGTGTCCCTAGGTGATAAGATCCATGTACAGGGCAGGAAACTCTTGAGGTTCCATTTGCAGTTTCTTCTACATTATTCTCTCATGGGAGTAGGGATCACTTAATGCTCCTTCCTCACTGTCTGGGGACCGTGAGTCTTGAAACCTGGTCCACAGGGCACTTCAGAGCTAATGAGCTGCAACCTGCCACCCAGTGACTGCTAACTGTCATCAGAATAGGAGCTGAACTCCAACAGAGGACCCCTGTCCTGGAATCTGTTTGGCAGAATACCTGGCATCCTGACTGGTTCACAACGTCTATATAAAACCAGCACAGAAACAGGAAGTTGTTCATGAAACTGGGTTCTCCCTGCTTTGGACTGCTTCCCCTGACACACCTGCTCTTAGTGCCCACTGACAATCTGGCCTGAGTTTGCCCTCTGGCCTGTCTCAGACTCTGACCTCCTGGTATCAGACCTGGCCTGCCTCCTGATGCCCGACTCTGCTCCAACCACTAAGTCAGACTGCCCACAACCCAGTCATAATATATATATATATACACACACACACACACAAAATATGCATCCTTGGATGGATGGAAAGCCTTCTCTGGACCACATCATTGAAGGAGAATCCTACTACTAAAGTAGCTTAGTACAATTTCCACTCAGATCTGTGCATGGTTCCTGGAGGTCAGGTGAGAACATGACCAAGCCAAAAATATCTCCTTCAGAATAGAAAAGAAAACAGGTAGATATCATTCATTTGAACTTTCAAACAGCCTTTGATAAAGTACCTAACACCAGGCTATTAAAGAAACTAAATAGTTGTGAGTTGAGAGGTTGGTGTATTGTCATGGATTAGAAGTGGCTATGAGGCAGAAAACAATAGGAAAAAATGGTCAATTTTCAACATAACAAAAAGATTAACAGTTGGTATTCCACATAATGGTACTCTACAAATTCATAAAAGAAAAGTTTCAGATAGGAGAGACAAAAGTCTACCTCAGATATTGAAGAAAACAAAAATATGATTTCTTCTGTCTTTCACCATACCATAAGCCAAGCTATTGGGGCCAGAGGACATGCTCCCACATTGTCTTCCACGGCTACCTTTTTCATATGGGAGAGATATTCACTTAAGACAGCCAAATATTATATTTATAGTCATCTGCCTGAAACTGAGCTTCCTCATTTTACCCCAAACTAGTGAGACACTTCTTTGATTTCAATGTAATCTTCTCTCTGTAACTTGGGATTGATTCTCAGAAGAGCATTTTGTGAAACAGTTTATGAAAAGCTTTTATATTGTATTTTCCCACTTTTGGAAAACTCTGAGTGCATCCAAATTTGTAGGTTCGGGTGAATAAGTCATTTGTGTTATTGTCTGAGGATTGGTCCTGCTTTGAGCAAGGTATTGGACTAGATGACCTCCTGAGGTTCTTTCCAACCCTGACATTCTATGGTTCTATGACACCTGAAAAGCAGTGACCAACCTATTAGAAACTTTCTGATTTCCTCTGACAGGGAATCATGTATATATTTTCTTCAGTTTCAATCCATGGATATTCTCACCTTTGCATTTCACTCTGAGTTTTGGGTTTCAATGAGTCTCAAGTCAAGGAAAAACTTTATGAAAACTGCTGAGCGTTACCTGATTTCCTGTTGAATTTCGCATGGTTCAAATCAGGGGTGGCTCCAGGCACCAGCACAGCAAGTGCGTGCCTGGGGCGGCCTGCTGGTTGCTGTGAGGGCAGCACTCAGGCTGCCTTTGGCAGCGTTTCTGCGGGAGGTCTGCCGGTCCCACGGTTTCAGCGGTAATTCGGCAGTGGGTACGCTAAAGGCACGGGACCAGCAGACCTTCCACAGAAACGCTGCCAAAGGCTGCCTGACGGCCATGCTTGGGGAGGCAAAAAACAGAGCTGGTTCAAATGTAAACACAGAAATTGGCTATGGTTATTTTAAAGATTTGTATTGGGGGTAGGCGTGTTGTCTGTATCCACAAAAACAACAAGGAGTCCGGTGGCACCTTAAAGACTAACAGATTTATTTGGGCATAAGCTTTTGTGTGTAAAAAACCCACTTCTTCAGGTGCATGATTTGTAATCATTCTATGAAACTGGACTGAATTTTGCATTTGGGACAAAATCTGAAGCCAAGTGGGTTTCAAATTACCTCAAGATGAACATTTTGTACAACTCTATGTCTACTTATTGATGCTGATTGTATAACCTCAACAGTGGTTTAAATCAATTAAAATAATCTTGCAAACAGCTCACACAAAGATGGTGAAATCTGTCTCAGAAGTCTTCTCCTTGTCTGTGTTGTACATTACTTCTTAATGTATACCAGTTGTGCATGCAATCACTTCAGTCTCTCTCTGGGACATCTAGTCCATGGTATTGGACTGGGGGAAAATAGCACATAAGATGTAAAATATGATTGTTCTAAAAATGGGAAAGAAAACAAGGGTTGAGATTTTTCAGAACAATCTTGGGAATTTGGACACATTAAAATTAATGATAATGGAGGATTGTCTAAATCCTATAGGCTGCTCTGAAAATCTCAGATTTTGCTTTAGAAATTCTGGCTAAATGTTGATGTTAGATTTTTACTGATTTATTGGACCGATCAGGAGACGTGGGGATTGATTGGGAGATACAACTCTTCTTCCCAAAGCTAAAAACTGGGTGTTTGCAAAGAAAAGCAGTGAAGGAATAAATAAAGTCAAAGCAAGAATGTTTAGCATTTATATATTATAACATTTTCCAAATGATGGACCATTTTCACTCTCCTTTGCACAGGTGCAGCTGAAAATATCAGCTCCCTCAATCTTTGCGGGGCAGCTGCATTGGAGGAAAATATTTATTCCTGTGCAGGGCAGGTGGCACACCACTGCCCTTTCATGTACGGACTTCACTGAGCAGATAAAGGGGAAGGCGAAATCCACTTAGACCTCCGTAGAAGCCCTACCAAACAAGGCTCCCTGAGATCCACTGAATCAGCGCATCTCGCATGCCTGGCCTGGCCCTGCCTGCTGTTGGTACTGCATTAGCTAGCTCCCAAACTGAGTAGGGGTTGAACAATTCATGCTGACGCAGCCTTTCAGCCTCCAGGCAGACTCAGTGTCACTGGGGGCCCACAGACTGGGTTCTGCCAGTTTCGACCAGCCAAACTCATGGGGCACATCTGGCCCATTAACTGATTAATCCTTATACCTGCCCCCCCCCCCATGAGGGAGGGGGTATGTCATGGGTTGGATCACAAAACCCCCCTTGCGAGCTGCCACCCGATGTGCCAAGACTACTTCTACTTCTGCTTTCCCTGCCAGCTCGGGACCCCAGCACCCTGTCTTGCTGAGCCAGACACGCCCATCTGCTCCAACAAAGACCCAGGGTCTGAATTACTTATCCCAAAGCTGCAGGTTTACCTGAAAGCACTAACAGAAGTGTTCCTGTCTTTAACACTCAGGCCAGGTCTACACTGCGACTTTAAATCGGTTTAATGGCCGATATACCGATTTAACGCTGTACCCGTTCAGACATCCTCATTAATATCGAGTTAAACGGCTCCTTAAATCGATTTCGGAACTCCTCCCAGACGAGAGGAGTAGCGCTAAATTCGAAAGTGATAACTCGGATTAGGGTTCGTGTGGACGGAAATCGACATTATTG